>NC_083478.1:14865466-14882966 GCF_030014155.1 Tachysurus vachellii | reverse complement strand
TAAAGAATAAAAAAAACAAATAAATAAATAATTGCTTGACGTAAACCCATTAAGATAGATCTAATCTGCTTACCTAATAGTTTATTAACATTGCCCTTCTGTAGATGTCCAATGAAATGCCATTTAATTTCAGGGCACAATGTCAAAATCTAAGATAAAAACATCAAACATAATGTGGGTAAAATATTCTACTTGCCATTATTTACAAGTTTATGAAAGTCTCCTGAAATTTATTGTTAAAGTTTTTAGCCAAGAAATATTATGGCCATTTTCAATAAGGACTACTTACCAGAGGGTGAGAGGCTTTCTCCACAAGCTCATTTACCTATGAAGAGATATCAAAATATAAAAATTATAAAATCATTACAGAGCCAGCATACAGCAGTGATATTAAAATAAATTAGGAAGTCTAAAATTACTTACATAGTTCTCTCCAAAGTTGCGTTGCCCATGTTTATAAGCCTCAACTACCATGTCTGGAGGCTTGGTTTTACTCACAGCAACTAACCTAGGTGCAATGCACGGTAATGTCTGTCAGAAAAGAGATAAAAACCAAGGTTAAATAGGAAAATATAATTTAATATTATGTGAATCATGTTCCTTAAGTCATAAACATCAACCAGCTTTTAATGGTTAATGTATTTGTTTTTTCCTAGCTACACATTTGACATTTGATTTGATTGACTCACAGGACAATCACAGTGTTTAAATTTTGGCTGAAAGAAAAAAAAAAAAACATTTGTTTAGTCATGCTTTTTGTTAATAGTTTTTTCTTAGGTAAAGGAGCAGATCTAAGGTTTTGGTAATAGTAAAGTGGTTGTGTAAATTATGTCCCAGGATGCTATGCTGTTATGACAGAGGCCCTGCTTGCACTTTGCACAAAATCTACATTGTCCTTAACAATTACATAATCACATAATCAAAAGTCAAGTCAATAAGCTTTTATTGTCATTTCAATCATAAATAGCTGTTGCAGTACACAGTGAAATGAGACAAGTTTCTCCAGGACCATGGTGCTACATAAAACAAAGACAGAGCTAAGGACTTAAGTAAATAATCCTAGCCACATAAAGTGCATCTGTGCAACCTGGTGCAAACAGTGCAAGGCAAGACAAGACAAAAAGACAGAAAGACAGTGCTGGACAAAAGACTAACAAAAAATAGAAGACAGTTCACAAAAGACAACACAAAAGACAATAGACAAAAACAGGCTCGACCAGTGTAAATACTGTATGTTCAAACATTATTGCATGTGCAGAAATATTGGAATGAACACAGTATTATAGCAGCAGTTACATGAGGTAATGTAAAGTATTGTGCAAAACAGCAATCAACTGCATGTGCAAAGAGCAAAAACAGTGTGCAAAACAGCATGTAAACAGTTTGATGGATGTATACCCAATATTCTGTTTTTTCTTTTCTCTCTGTCTTGAGTTACATACACCACTCCTGAGATACCAGCATTCCTGACCACTTCTGGTCTCTGCCCTGCCTGATCCATTCTGATAATCTCTTGGAGCCCGCTCACTCCTGCAGATGATGACTCCACATAGACAGCCTAGAGAACCTTGGGTTTGCTGTGGCTAATAACACTCAAACTATAGAGATGGATTTGGCTGTTGCCAGAGTCAGAGTCACTGAACATTTGGTGACTTCAGCAGGAAAAAATGTGTTACATCCATAATGAATTCAAGGATTTTTCTGCATATCATGTCAGGGAGTTTTTTGCCACCATTGCCTCCTATGTGATAAATATAAACTTCAATTTTAAATTTTGTAATTTCAATGCAAAAGTATTATTTTGTAAAATAATCATAATGAATTTTTACATTCCTGTAATGCCCATTGTTAAAAGCGCTATAGAAAGAAAATTTAATTGAATCGATCAATCACTTCAAGAGGGCGCTGATCAAACGCTTCAAGATGCGCAGACGGGGAATCAAGCCTGTGTGCTCGTTAAGCTTAGACAGCGCAAATTTCTAATGAGGCTGCCTAGCATCCAACTGGCGAACCTCCGTCCTTTGTCCAACAAAACGGACAAACTCCTTCTGCTCTACCAGAAAATGAAGAATTTTTCACAATTTGCTGCACTGTGTTTCACGGGAAACCTGTCTGAACAATGCCATGACGGACAGCGTGCTACATCTGCTGAACTTTCAGCTGTTCAGAGCAGACCGAGACGCAGAATTAACGGGAAAATCATGGGGCTGTGGGACATGCTTCTACATGAATGAAAGGTAGTGTACAGATATGAGAGTGTTAAAGAAGATGGACCGTCCAGATCTAGAAGTGCTCTTCATTAACTGCAAGCCGTCGCCACAGGAGTCTCACTCGTTCATTCTTGTGAGTGTTTACATTCCACCACAAACGCACGTGAGTCAAGCTTTACAAAAACTCACTGATCAGATTACAGGGACGGATCACCACCACCCAGACTTTGTTCTAATAATTCTTGGGGAGCAAATCTCTCCTGTGAACTGCCAAAATACAGACAGCACATTACAGGTCCCACCAGAGACATTAATATACTCGACCATTGTAACACCACAATAAAAAATGCATAAAACGCTTTGGGTCTCTCTTGCCCCTTTTCCACCGAGGCAGTTTGAGTGCTGGTTCGGAGCCAGAGCCTAATTTAGAACCAGTTCTTTCTTTTTCGACAGCCAAAGCACTGGCTCTGAACCAGGAAAAGTGATTCTTAAGTAGCACCAAAACGTTGCTGGTCTAGACTTAAGAACCGCTTGCGTCAGGGGCTGTGGGCGGGGCTAGTGTTAGTGCATTTGTTAATGTACCTTAAGTATACCAATGTTTAATACACTTTTACTTTACCGCGATATGATACATTATCAGCACACATGATAGTAGGTAGCTACATGCTAAGGTTAATGATAAAATAACGTTATGTACTTTCTCTATTACTACCTCCGTTTATACAGATTACATGGAGCTGCACGTACACGTTGGATTCGCCACGTTTGGGTGTTAATGTAGGTTCACAAAGCCATGAGCATTAACAGTAAAGCAACATCCGCCATTGTTAATGTGTTTGCCGCTGCTGCGCTAAAGTTGCTGGGACACGTGACACGTATACAGTGACGTCAGAATTGGCTCTGTGATGGCTCTCTAGCCGGTGGAAAGGCAACGCGGTTCTTAGAAGGTTCGCCAGTGGAACCAACTTTGTACCAGCACCAGCACTAGCTCTGAACCAGCACCCGGATCTTTTTGGTGGAAAAGGGGCATCTGATCACTGCCTGGTTCATCTTATATCTGGAGCTGTGTTAAGTCCCTGTCTGCTTCAAACATTCAACCATCATCCTGTCCCAAAGAAACCCAAGACAACAGGACTTAACAACTATAGACCTGTGGCACTGACGTCTGTCATCATGATGTCGCTCGAAAAACTGGTTCTGGCTTAGATGAAAGACTTCACTGGACCCCCTGCAGTTTGCCTATCAAGCAAAGAAGTCTGTGGATGATGGAGTAAACTTTGGACTGTATTATATCCTGCAACACCTGGAAAAATCAGGGACTTATACAAGGATCCTGTTTGTAGATTTCAGCTCGGCCTTCAACACCATCATCACAACACTCCTCCAAACCAAACTAACCCAGCTATCTGTTCCTAACTCTCTGTCAGTGGATCACCAGCCTTCTGACAGATAGGCAGCAGCTAGTGATACTGGCAAAATTCACTCTCCTGCCACACATTGTATTTCTCACACAGAAAAACTTTGACTATTTATAATATATTTAATATGCTGCAGCACCCAAAATGTATCTGCCCGCACCGCTGTCTCTATGGAACCGCCTCCCCTGGAGTTCTTAGTCGAGCCTGACACTAAAAAAAAGAAAGAGAAAAAAAAAGAGAGAGTCTACACAATAGCCAATCAGAAAACAGCACTATCTGGGCAAGATTTAATGCAACAACCAATAAAAAAAACATTCATTAGTGAGGGTATTTTCGATGGTCAGTTTGAACAAAACCTCAACACAAAACAGCTTGTCTCTGGACGGGACAAACTGTGTTAAATGGGAGCAACATTACAAATGATAAAGGAGTCCAAAAAGGCAACAAACACTTACAGTAAACAAGACTAGTCATAAACTCTCTCTCTCTCTCTCTCTCACACACACACACAAACATTATACTCTATGTTGTGTATAGCATTTGTAAGAAATGAAACATGACGTGAGCATGTGCTCTTTTCTGCTCTTATAAGCATATACACTAATTTAGCTGCCAGTACTTTGTTGTTTGGGATGTAATTGTAGACATTATATATATATATATATATATATATATATATATATATATATATATATATATATATATATATATATATATATATATATAAAAATACATATTATACAAATAAAATACACACACATACGCACACACACACGCACATATATATATATATTATATATATATATATATATATATATATATATATATATATATATACACACATATACATACATACAAATCGATTTAAATCGTAAATCGGATTTTTTGTGAAAAAAATCTGGGATTTTTATAGGCCATATCGCCCAGCCCTATGTCAAACACTCATCAGACTACAGTCATCAGCCTCATCAAGCCTTATCTTGCTTAAAACAGTGGAGAGGATTGTGGACTTCAGGAGAAACCCCTCTGCACTCCCCCTCACTCACCATCATGGGCAGCACTGTGGCTGCAGTGAAGGCATTCAAGTTCCAGGGCTCCAGCATCTCCCAGGACCTGAAACAGTTCTACTCAGCCATGATCGAGTCTGTTCTGTGCACTTCATTAACTGTCTGTTTTGGCTACAAAATCAGATTTCAGAAAACTACAGAGAACGGGTCGGACTGCTGAAAGGATTATTTATGCTCCCCTACCCACCCTTCAAAAACTGTATATATTCAAGAGTAAGGAAAGGGCTCAGAAAATCACTCTGGATCCCTCACATTGTCAGGACTTAGCCCGGACTTTTGGCCATGCGAGTTTGTTTATGTTCCGGGTCACGTGTCTGCCCCGCCTTTGTTTACTCCTCCCCGTCTCTACGTACCTGTTCCCTCTGTTAATTGTCGTGTCTATTTAACTGTGCCGCGTTGCCGATGGCAGGAAGGAATCATCGTCAGTGTATTGTCAATGTAACGTCAGTGTACCCTCGTCCTTTTTTCCTGTTCAGTTTGCGTTTTTGTTCCTGTTCTTTTTTTTTGGTGCCCTGCGGCATCGCCCCGCACCTGTTCTGGTGGGGGACATCGCTCCATTTCCGGTTCCCCGAGGAAGACGTCGCCTCACTTCGCGAGGGGTGTTGCAGGCCCGTGGTGGAGGATCTTTCCCGCCCTCCCCCTTCCTATCCTGGTCGTCAAGACGTGGGTCTGGCCACGGTGCATTGGGGGTTGTGCTCGGCCATTCAGCTCGGATGTGGACGTCGCTCGTCCCTTCAGCTCGGCTGTGGACGTCGCTCGGCCCTCTCTGGCTGCGCTGCCGTTTACTCCTCCCCATCTCTACACTCCTGTTTCCTATGTATTAATCATAGTGTCTATTTAACCATGCTGCGTTGCTGATGGCAGGGCGGAATCATTGTCAGTGTAGGGCTGGGCGATATGGCCGAAAACTGTATCACGATATCAGTGTTTCATATCGGTCGATATCGATAATTATTGCACTTTTTTATGGCCCATTTAAAATAAGGACCAGGAGAAAAATATATTATATTATTATATATTGTTTAATCATATTAATTAAACATTTTTTTAAACTAAACCTTCCACTTATCGCAATCCCTTCAGTTATTAAGACAGAAATGTCAACAAGCAGGAAAACTCAAATAATTAAAATGAAAACATAAGTCTAAAGTCACAATGAACACTTAATTATCTCAACATTTAAGGTGCAAAATGAAAGAAAATGTAAGAAATGCTTAATAAAGTGCAATAAAATAGTTCAAAGTGTTAAATATAAACATAGAGAAACCTGAGAATTTAGTGCAAGTTTAGTGCTAGGAAGTTCACTAGCTGTTCACCTCCTGGTGAATAAAGTGTTTTAAAATATGTGCAGTGTTTTGTAAACAAATAAAACTGAGGTAGACAGATAAATCTGTAATATAAAAAACAAACCCAATACTGTACAGTAACATTGTTTGAAATATAAAACCTGCAGAAATATGAAAAAGTAACTCCAAGTTATTCTTACTCTAATCATACTTGAACTATTCAAGTATATTTTCGTAGTATTTTTGCTTAATTACAAAAGTGTATTAAAAGTGTCTTTTTGCTTAATTACAGAGCAATATTAAATATTAAATATACAAGAGAAAATAAAATGAATAACTAATTGGTTTCCTTTTTAGAAAAATGAACTTTTATTTTTTTAAATGCATACAACAATATTTTCTATCAAAAATAAACATTTAGATATTATCCATTGTTTCTCTGTCTGTACTTGTACTGTGAACAATGACAAAAAGTTGACTGAGAAGAATTAAGTACATTTAAGTGTCATACATTCTGGGTTTTAAATGAACCCTTTTCTGAGATGCAAAAACAAAAACAAAAAATTTTAAAATTACTTTTTTAAAGTATCAAAACTAAGGCATACATTAAAATAAATAGTAATACTAATACAAAATACTGCCTTTAAGTCATGCAACTTAACTTTCAGAACTAAAAGATTCTAAATCTACAGCTTAGGCATAACATAAGCCCTTACTGTCTAATTTGGAATGCTTTGTGGTAATTAAGAGGCAAAAACCATGGACAGGAACTTGGACCTAGAGACGACCATGGTTTCACACTGAGTGCTTTAAGTATATATATATCAGAATATACAAGTGTCTCTCTCTCTCAACGTGTGTGCTTTAAAAGTCTTTAAAGGAGCATTTGATTGCAACGAAGAAAGGTATCAACATGCTCAGAACTGAGGCTTGCCCTGCGCTTTGAAGCAATGTTTCTTGCTGCAGAAAACAGACGCTCTGATAGTGTCCCAAAACTTGGACATTTTCTGTCGTTTTATCCCGTATGTTTCTTCTCTTTGCTCATTGCCATTGTTATCGTGCCCTTACATTTTGCAGCCCGCACGCGCCCTCAAATCAAAAGACCGCTAACTCCTCGCGTCTCCTTCTGCTTTGACGTAAGCGCGTTGTCACACACACACAAAATAATTGCACTAGAACGTGACGTGAGCTTTAAATGCATTAAAAGAGGCTTCGAAGAAGAGGAATTTGCCTCGAATAATTTTTGTAACGGAGTTACTCGAGGAATCGTTTCCACTCTATTTATAATATCCAAAAAACTGCCATACTGGCGGGCTGACTTTTCCTCTTTTATTTACAATTTCCTTGCTCGCTGCGGCTCATTTTCTGCTTATCAGTCGCCGGTTACTGAAGGTTACCAGCACGAGACAACAATATGGCGCAACCAAACATGATACTGTTACATGATTGGCTGTTAGAGTGTCACTCCCCAAGTTGCTATGTTACCAGAGCATGCCTTTGTTAATGTAACCAAACTTGCTTTGCAACCTCTGTTTTCTTCCGACGAATAAAAAATATTGAACGTTTTATCGAGCACATTTTTTATCGCTATCGATCACTTGTCTATCGCGATACATATCGTTATCGTTTTATCGCCCAGCCCTATGTCAGTGTATTGTCAATGTAACGTCAGTGTACCCTTGTCCTTTTGTCCTGTTTAGTTTTCATCTGTGTTCCTGTTCTATGTCTTATTATTTATTAAACCCTACTCATTTGAAGCTATCCTGTATCTGGGTCTGTCTTCCTCCTCTCAGTTGTGACACATATCCTAGTCATTCACATTTTTAACTTTTACCATCTGGCTGGCGATACAGAGCCCCAAATTCCAGAAGAACCAGGCACAAGAACAGTTTCTGCCACCACATCATGAACCTCATGTACAGTTAAATGTTCCCATCATTATGCAATAACAATATGCAATAACCTTACATTTAATTATTGCCATCTCCGTCCTAGTACATCCCTGCATCTCATTCTATTCTATTCTACCAACTATTCTATTCTATTCAACTATTCTATGTTGTCTCTGTGTACTGGAAGCATATGACACTAAAACAAATTCCTTGTATGCACAAGCATACTCTGCAATAAAGCTCTTTCTGAATCTGATTCTTATTTGAGCTGTTCTTATGACACAAATGGGATCTTGTTTACGTATGCAAACTCAGAGTTCATACTTAATATAGATGTCATTTATTCATGTAAATCTTTAACTTTTCACTCAAGGTGCTGTCAATAAAAACCTTTATAATGAAAATGTATGTATTAAACTTAAAACAAATGCAAAATATGAACATTTTCACTACTGGTCTGAGATATTTGGACCCCACTCATGCCACTAATCGATCTGGGGGGAGAGTTGAGTTAGAACCAAATTTAATTTACAGGAATGGGACACTTTATAAGAAACACCTGTACCATTTATTCAGCCTGTTATCATGTAGTAGCAGTTCAGTGCACAATACCCTTAAATTACAATGAAGGAGTGTACTTTATTATGTTGGCTTTGTAGAAGCCAACATTCTGTTTTCCTATTTCAGCTTAGACAAAAATTTATAAAATTTAATGTGGCCTAGGGCTTTCAAGCCATATACACCAAATTCGGAGATGTTGTAGACCCTGGTCTGAAGTTTGTTGCTATTACTTTTCTAAGCGATCCGAGTACCGGTACTTCCGGTCTCAAATTGGCCTTTTTTCCCCATAGACTTCCATTATAAAATTTGGAGGTTTATAACTTGGCAGGCTTTTGAACTATCTACACCAAACTCGGCCAGCTCCTTTAGGGTGATACTCTGAACAAAGGTTTAAATTGGTGTACCAACTGGCCTTTCGGTTGTGCCACAGCCCCGCCCCCAAAATATGCAAAATCAAAAAACTTTTTACAACATTGACATGTGACATATCAAAACACTCAGAACAATGAGGGGGACATCCTCACGTGTATTCTGATGACGTCACGTGACGTCACATGCCTCCAAATGTTTTGGCACCCTATCTTTCTGTCCACTTGCCTATAAAAGTAACCCTGACCCTTATGTCCACTCGCCTCCAAAAAGCACCGGCCTTTGCGAATACTTGCCTCGTCAAAGCCAACATCAAAGTTTGTCGCGACAAACTTTACAAATCTAGTTTAAATTTAATTTTGTTTTTATATATGCACACACCACATATACACACATATGTATGGAGAGACGAGATATATACATAGCATACGACTTATTCAATTAATAGCTTCTTATCTTTAGCTACTGTGAGTGCAAAGGTTGAGTACTTATATAAACCAAACGAAGCAGCTCACCGACAAAAGAACATGAAGCTCAAAGTTCTACAAAGCATTTCAGCAATAAGAACTAACCTTAGGGCGTCGGGTGACCGCCAGATTTACCCGGTCCAACACCGCCTGCATCTTCTTCCCAACCTCTTCCGACATAGCTACTCTCCACATCGCATTCATAGGCGTAAAATTGTCCAATAGATACGGTTAGACAACGTGCAACGCAAATATGACATGTCCGGTCTTGTGGTCGTCAAAATAAAGGTCTTCGTTCTGCAACGTCAGACCTGCATCTTATAATACGTGGAAATTAAGTGGCAAGGTTGAGGGTTTTAAACTTCCATAGTCTGTATACTTCAGACTATGGAATCGCGTCAAGCTTTTAAAATCAATATTTATATTTCTACTTCTTTTTTTTTATTATTTGAAAAAAGAAACTACAACGAAATGTTTACATGTACAACCTAATCTGTATCTAAATTTTTCTTCCATATTTTGTCAATAATTCGACTCAGGTATTTAACTGAGGTCCCCCCATATTCTGCATAATGTTGCAAAACCCAGGAGCAAGGTAAAGAGCTATTAACTGTTTAAGCAATAAATCTAACAGGGCACACCAGACAACAAGAAACACGTGACAGTCACATGGTCCAGTATTTTTGATCTCTTGAAAAATGGATGTGTTCAGATAAAAGGTCCAATGTTCTAAGTTGTTTAAAACATCTAGATATAAATATCAGCAAATGAAAGCTGAAATTCTACCATCTCATATTCATCCTTTAATCTTAAACCTATATATCTGTAATGTATCGCCAAAACAAAATAATTGATTTTGATTTTCAAAAACTTTCAGAGAGGACAATATCTAAGAATATTTGCAAAGCTGACACCTCCAGCTGGCCATATATTTGGTTTATTTTATTACACAGGCACCCGGGAAGGGGTGGGATATATTAGGCAGCAAGGAAGCAGTCAGTTTTCAGAAATCATGTATTGGAAGTGGTACAAATGGGTTATATTTAGGATCTGAGTGACTAAGAGCCAAAGTGTGATGGCTAGATGACTGTTTCAGCGCATATATTTGTCTAAGACATGACATATATATCATATTAGAGACAATGGATGAGGTTCCATGTGCAGACGTCAAAATACAAACAGTACCAATTATTAGTAGTCTTTAAGTAAGGCTAGAAAAATAACTCTTCTTCTATAATACAGAGATCTGAACTGTCCCCACCACTTCAACCATCAGTCCTTGCTCCAAATTAGATATATAGGAATTCTAGATATAAATGCAAACCGTTTCTGAGATGTTCCCTCTATTTAAATATTGATAGATCATTTGCAAATGTAGTCACATTTTGTTTCTTAACTTTATGACATGCTCTTAAATATACACTCTCAGAACACTTTATTAAAAACACAAGTTCTATTTTGTAAACAATAGTGGGTAGGACCTCCTTTTGCTCTCAAAACAACCTTAGTTCATTGTGGCACATTCCTTTGAGTATTCAACTTTAGTATGATCATTTATGAATTACAGTGAACAAGTGGACAAAAAACATTTCTGCTCAAAAAAACATAGCTGTAATTATGCAGACAAGTGATTGGAGTATGCTAAAAAAAAAAGTAACACATTACTGGGCAAAAGTGTTAGGAAGGTTTAAAGAAATGCTGTAAAGTATATATATATTGTATATATTTTAATTCTTCATTTTCATAAATTTACTTAGTGAGCAAACAAAAGAAAAATATAACTTAAATCAACATTTGGTGTAACTACCCTTTAGCTTCTTACCAGCATAATTTTTTACACTTGTACACTTTGTAAACTTCTATAATGTGTATGATTAAAATATTATACCAAGAATCAATTTCATACTGTATGTAGATTGAAACACAGTCATAAACTGAAACACAAATAGCTGTGAAGGAGGCTTAAAATTCGGTGAGGGACAGCCAAACTCTACTAATAAGATGTGGCAAGACTGAAGACAAGAAGACACCTTTTTGATTTCAAAGCAGACCGGTGTTTCAAGATATGCTCTTCAAGCTATTTTGAAGAAGCACAAATAAATATGCAATGTTGAGGACAGTAAGTGGTCAGCCAAAGAAACTTAATGCAGCAGATGATAGACATGTCATGTTTACTTTCCTTTTTCCACTGGAAGATGTCTAGCAGTGGCATTGCATGATGGGAGAACATTGATCAGAACATTATATGTATGTATATACAGTCATGTGAAAAAATCAGGACACCCCATTAAATAATAAGTTCTTTATTAAGAAATGCCAACATGTCCATTTCTGACTTGTTTTAGTTTGCAACTGTAGATGAAAGTAATCTATTTGCTTGTAAATAACAACAGCAAAACATTTCACTCATTAAATAATCAGCAAAATGAGTTTCAATTAATTTCAGCTGAGGAAAAAGTTGACACCCTATTTCCTAATAGCTTTTAAGCAATTGTTTAAGTAGCTGGGTTTTGGTTTTGTTATTTTCTTTGATTTAGCACCTCTCTCTTTCCCCCCTGTGTTTTATATATATATATATATATATATATATATATATATATATATATATAGTATGTATTTTACAGTTGACAGTTTTATTATCCACTAAAGGTCAAAGGTCATGTCAGGTATAATTTATTTAAAAGTCATAAACGTTAATGTTTATTATTTGTTTGTACAGGTGTATGTTAAAAGTTAAAAAAAAATGTTCTAGAATTTAGATTTTTAAAAGTCATGTGAAAAAACATAATAATGGCAATAAGACTATGCATTAATTAATTCCTCCACATACACACAGACACACTGATAGAGGGGCATTAATGTTTGTGCAGGTTTAGCTGAAGTTGCATATGTTTAGGTCATTAAAAAAGTAATGGTGTCTCGGTTATTTATACAGGTGTATGTTAAAAGTTAAATAATGTTCTAGATGTTTTACAATTCCTTTATGACAAACTCACACTCTCAGGAAATAAATTGTAATAAATCAATAAGTTAATTACTCCCTCCGGATACACACAGATAGTTATTTACAGTCACACATTAGACCGAGGTCTCTGTCCAGAGCCTTATACAAAATGCTCTAAATTCTTTATCAAAGAACACCCTGATTCACTAGGTTACAGACATAGGAAGTTTTGGGGTTTTTTTCAAAATATATACATGAAATAAACAGGGAAAATATTCATTCATTCATTCATTTTCTACCGCTTATCCAAACTTCTCGGGTCACGGGGAGCCTGTGCCTATCTCAGGAGTCATCGTGCATCAAGGCAAAATATGTGCTAGCTTAAACACTTATTTTTCACACATACACGGAAACACAGACACACACACAAACAAACAAAACTCCAAAAATACACATTAAAATATTAATTAAAGTAAAGATAAACCACACTAATGAATTAATGAAAGTAGGGTAATGAAAATATTCGCAGATTGCTAATTGTGGAGAGAGGAAAACACAAATAAGCAAATTCTTGTACATTAAAATTAATCAAATCCTTATTCGACAATGTTCCTGTGGCTTAAATATTACACAATCATTCAAAATTTAAAGAAAAATCCTTTTACATTGACTGCATTTTTGTGGTACTTTTAATTATCATCTTTACTTGTTTATTTTAATTTAATACCTTTAGCCAGGACAAATGCAGAAAAGCCCACAGCTAGGGTAGGCCCTTGCCGGCCCGTCGCCAAGGTGGGGCATTAGGGGCAGTGCCCCCCCAATTGACTCATCATACGGCCCGAACACATTTCACTTATTCACATTTGTACTGTTGCTAAACAGTTTATTTCTACACTAATGAAAAAAGGGGGGGGCATGGTGGCTTAGTGGTTAGCATGTTCGCCTCACACCTCCAGGGTCGGGGTTCGATTCCCGCATCCGCCTTGGGTGTGTGGAGTTTGCATGTTCTCCCCGAGCCTCGGGGGTTTCCTCCGGGTACTCCGGTTTCCTCCTCCAATCCAAAGACACGCATGGTAGGTTGATTGGCATCTCTGGAAAATTGTCCGTAGTGTGTGAGTGTGTGAGTGAATGAGAGTGTGTGTGCCCTGCGATGGGTTGGCATGCCGTCCAGGGTGTATCCTGCCTTGATGCCCGATGACGCCTGAGATAGGCACAGGCTCCCCGTGACCCGAGGTAGTTCGGATAAGCGAATAATGAAAAAAGAAAATGTGAAATTGATGACACAAAATCTCCTTTCAAGGTACCACAAAACATTAAAATGCCAAGTGTACTGACAGATTTGAAGACCGGATTAACACTGGGTGCTTCAACCGCAATGTGTGAAAACTCATTGTCCGTTTTGAGGAATGTATTTATGTTTATTTCATGTACTGTATATATTTAAAAAAAATAAATAAATAAAACCTTGAAGAGAGTTTTAAGTTGATGATATCCTAAGTCTGTAACCTAGTGAATCAGGTTGTTCTTTGATAAAGAATTCAAAGCATTTTGTGTGAGGCTCTGGACAGAGACCTCGGTTTACAGTGTAAGTGTAAATAAATGTGTTTATCCGGGGGAGTAATTGTCACAAAGGAATTGTAAAACAACATAACCCAAACCTGCACAAACATTAATACCCCTCTGTCAGGGTGTCTGTGTGTATGTGGAGGAAGTAATTAACATATAGACTTATTGCCATTTATTACCTGAAATTGTGAGTGTGTGTTTGTGTCACATAAGTCTAGAACATTCTTTAACTTTTAACATACACCTGTACAAACAAATGAGAATAAAACTCATAGTAAGTCTTTCATAAGCAAATTGATCTTAATGATCCTCTAACCAGATGTGTGTGGGGAAAGTTATTAACATTTAGTCTTATTACCATTCATTTCCTGGGAATGTAAACTTTTTTACTTACACATGTGTCTATGTGTATGTGAAGAAAGTAATTAGCGTTTAGTCTTATTGTCTTATTTTTACCTGGGAAATGTAAACTTTTTACCTACAACTGTTTCTCTATGTATGTGGGGGAAGTAATTAACTTATAGTCTTATTGCAATTTATTACCTAAGAGTGTGTTTGTCACATAAGACTTTTAAACATCTAGAACATGAAGATCTAAAGAACTTTTAAACCTGTGTAAACAAATAATAATAATAAAAAAATGTAAACAAATAAACAAATGATCATTTTTATGACCTATACACATACAACTTTTAACGTACACCTCTTCAAACAAATAATAAACATTAACTTTTTTGACCTTAAAATTTATGATACCCTGACATGACCTTTGACTTTTAAGGGGTAATAAAACTGTCAAAATTAATTTGATGAAAGATGTCCTATATATATCGTGTTTCTTACTGGCTGTGTGTTTTTTTCCTTTTTCTTGCTCTTGTATATATTGTACATGTTGTTAATAAATGACGACTTTTCTTATCTTGGACTTTTTATGTCTTGGTGGTCACTCGAATCGGAACACCAGCAGAACACCTCTGGGAATCCTAAAACTTTAAGTTTCATTTGCTTACGTCCCTCTCATACCTCCAGGCCACCTTTAGGGCCTTTTTACACCTGGTCACTTCATGTGTTTTCTCTGATCCGATAGCTAACTGATTTGTTAAAACTGTTCCATTTACATTAGGCCACATAAATGCACCTTTGCGAATCGGATATCAATCCGATATTTCTACTCCCGCCCAAAATGCAAATATATTTTACCTCATTTCCGGGGTAATTGAAATGGAACAGGCTTTGGTGTATGCGGTTGCTACAAAAAACAGCATTTACTGTTTGCTGCATTTTTGCTGGTGGCAGCAGTACATTTTAAGACCAAACGAGACACCTGGGTGAAAGATAGGAGCCAGCACTGATGGGAAAACTGATGAAGTGACCAGGTGTAAAAAGGCCCTTAGGGACGTAACAATCCCTTACCAGTCTCATAAGTATACAATCTTCTTTTCAGAATGCCTCAGAGAATTATTTGGATCTCACCATGGTCATACCTCTCACTTTAACAATTAAGGGCAGTCTAAACTAAATGTCTGAGGTTTAAATAAGGCACAAAAAAAAGGCTCTGTAACAATGTTCTAATAATTTGCACCTGATTTGATACACTTGTAGGTAACTTCATCCATTTTAAGTAGTACAAATAAATATGGGGGTATCCTTTCATTTTCCTCACAAGAAACTAGATTTTTTTTTAATTACATTTTACAGATCATTTTAAAAAGGCCTTTCTATTATTTATTAGTTTAGTTATATTACTTGAATCTTCCAATATTGATAAAATGAAGATAAAATGCCTACATGTTTAACAATTAAAATAAAAACACAGGCTTTCATAGGGTGTCCTAATGACTGTGATATGTGCATCTTGGTGGCAAATTTTTACTGATTTCACTTCCACAAAATAAAGGGAGACCTATCAGAGTTCAAAAGAGGACAAGAACAGCTAGTCTTTGTGGTGTATCGAAAGCCACTGTAGTTATATGTCAGCATACCGTGATGAAGGACATACCACATCCAACCGGAGCAACTGTAAATGAAAGAAAAGAGGAAGCTGTCTGAAAGGGATGTCTGGTACTAACCTATATTGTATCCAAAAAAAAAACCACAGCTACCCAACTCAGTAGAATTAATTGCACACCTCATCTCACCTGTTTTCCCCAAAACAGCTCCACAAGTTAAATTTTCATGGTTGGTCTGCTATAGCCAATTTTAGATCACAAAGCCAAACATCAGTTTCAATGGTGAAATTGAAAAACTGCTGCTTGTCCAGAGTGAAACCTGTGGATCAGTGATGGCTGGAAAGGTTTGGGCAACAATTCTGGTTCATCTACCCAATGGTCCAAACATTGTACCCTTAATGATATTGACAGATATAGTTACTATGAATTAAATAAGATAGACATGGTAATTTTGTAAAGCAATTATTTAAAACATTCCAGAATAAAATTGATTTTGAGCATTATGTTGATTATTTGAAGGTTTCATAATCAGATCAAATTAAATTGACCTTCTCACTTCTTCCTCTACTTTTATCTTTTCCCTTTAGGGGTCGCCACAGCAAGTCATCTGCTTCCAGCTAACTCTATCCTCGGCATCCTCTACTCTCACACCAATTACCAAATGTCCTCTTTTAACACATCCATATATCTCCTCCTTGGTCCCCCTCTTGACCTCTTACGTGGCAGCTCCATCTCCAACATCCTTCTACCAATATAACCACTCTCCCTCCTCTGTACATGTTCAAACCATCTCAGTGTAGCATCTCTGCCTCTGACCTCCACCTTTCTAGGTGTTCCTCTACCTCATAGTCACTAACAGGCGGACCGCGGTCCGGGTACAGACCCAGAAGCTGTCCAATACGGACCCGAACCTACGGCCAAAACAAAAGGTTACGATTTAAAACTTGACGAAGCGCTTCTATTTTATCCGACGCAGCTTTTGCAATCTTTACGGTAGTGGTAGTGGACAGACCAATTGCATGCGAGTTAAACCATCCCACGTGATACCACTCAGCCAATCAAGTCTGTGCATTCCTGAAGTAAACCCTGCGACTCAACAGTGCAAGACAGATGAGAGAGAATTAGAGTAAAGTTACACGTAAAAGAAAGATAGCGATACATGTAGAAAATAGAGGGAGAGAAACAGACGAGTGAGACGGAGAAAGGGAGAGAAACAGACGAGTGAGACGGAGAAAGGGAGAGAAACAGACGAGTGAGACGGAGAAAGGGAGAATAAAGAACAAATGGCGCTCTCCAAAAGAAGAAAAGTGGACAGCGAAAATAGAGCATTTAATCCAGAATGGACAGACTGATTTCTGTTCATACTTCCCAATTCACACTAAACCAGTGTGTCTCGTATGCTCAGGTTTAAGCCCAGGTTTAAAATCTTGCCAAGCTAGAGCTCAGTTCTCTCACTGAGATATAAAAGGAAAAGTTAAGCACTTTATTTAAACATACAAAATTTTCACATTTTATTTATTTTTTCTTATTTTGAAATGTAGCCCTACTTTTATTTATTTAATGAGAGAACTTTATACATATCTACAATCATACATATGTTCAGTTCTATGTTACATGACAATAAATATTGTCAAAAGGTTTTTGAATTGTACTGAATTTATTTGATTTGACAGTCAGGTATTGATTGCTTGCAGATGTTGATACAACTACTAGGCTACGTAAATATATATCACACTAACTAGTTAGACATTATGATCTTCCGGACCTTTGC
>NC_083478.1:14807966-14860466 GCF_030014155.1 Tachysurus vachellii | reverse complement strand
TCTTCACTTTGACTCTCTTTTCCACATCCACTCTACATAAAGTTGTTGAGTCCTCATGCAATTTGACACAAATTTGTACAAAAATCTCCAAATAATCTGCCAAATAAGCTTGAATTTTTTTTGCTCTGGATTAGTCATGGATAGCAAACTGCAGTCCAAAAAATCAAATCTACAGGCATAGAAATAAATCAACAGATTTAAGTCTTTCCCCATACTCACAGAACCTATAGAAAATCTTCATACCTCTTTGAAGTGAAATCCAAACTATTTAAAAAAAATCTTTTCCAGCTTTATTTACAAATTTTGCCGTACAACATCAAACTAAAAGACAAAGTAAAAGGCAACAGTTCTGAAAATTAACTGTAAAATTAGTGTTGGGAAAGTCCTCAGAACCCTGATTTAATACTTTGTAGAGCCACCTTTTTACTTCAATTACAGCCATTATTCTTTTTGGTTATGTCTGTACTAGCATTGAATACCTAAATTGGGGAATATTTGGCCATTCTTACTTTCAGAATCGCTTAAGTTCAGTCTAATTCTGTGGCGAGCAGCAATGGGCCACTCTCTTCAAGTCCATCCCCTTTTTTTTCCGGCAGATTTAAGTCTTTCCACTTTTAACAATTGACATTTTCTCAAGCAGCTTTACAGCTTCATGAGAAACAGATTAAAATTTTTAAAGTTTAAAGTTAATTAAAAAGCCGCTGTACTGTTCTTCTGGAAGTATGTTTAGGATCATTGTCGTCTTAAAAGGTGAATGGCCTGCTCGTCTTCAGCTGACTAGCAGAGGAACCACGTTTTCCTCTAGAATTTGGATGTACTTGTCATTTACTCTTCAATCCTGATCTCTTTTTTTTTCGATTCAGACCTGTGAAAACTTACATAAAATATACTGTATTGCTTGAGAACTAAGCAGAATGATTTTTTAACCCTTATTTCATATTCTCCATTAACTTGCATGCTAAAGGTGCTTCCAGTACATGTTTAGTGTTATTACTTACAGCGTTCTGTCTATTTCTGTAATATCCCTAACAGACCCTGACTGTGACGCAAATTAAAAAGGTTCGAATGCTGGTGGATGAAGCAATTCAAAAAACAGACAATGAGAGGCTGAGGCTGGAGATGGAGCGTTTCGAGTACCTGAGAGAGATTGGCAACCTCCTACACCCCTCTGTTCCCATTAGCAATGATGAGGTGAAAAGATGCTAAATTTGGAAAAGCTGGACCATATGTTGTTGCTTCATTGATTCTTAACTCAGTAGAAAGTGTTTGAATTGAGTAAATGGAAATGGAATTTGGGCTACATGCACAGAGCATTCAATTCAATGCAATTCAATTAATTTGTATAGCACTTTTAAGAATTGACATGGTCTCAAGCAGCTTTACAGCTGCACGAGAAACAGATTAAAATTTTTAAGTTAAGTTTAAAAAAGTTTAAAATTAATTTTTATCAATAACATCCATCCTAATGAGCAAACCTGTGCTGATGGTGGCAAGAACAATTCCCTAGATGATATGAGGAAGAAACCTTGAGAGGAACCAGGCTCAGAATTCAGTTCAATTCAAGTTTATTTGTATAGCACTTTTTACAATTGACATTGTCTCAAAGCAGCTTTACAGAACATAAACATAGAACAAAAGGTTAATATAAAGAATAATATAAAGATTAATAGAATGCAAAATTCAAGATTAATATTAGATAGATTTAGTTCACAATGTGTATGTATATATCCCCAATGAGCAAGTCTGAGGTGACTCGGGCAGCAGTGGCAAGGAAAAACTCCCTTAGACGGTAAAGGAAGAAACCTTGAGAGGAACCAGACTCAAGGGGAACCCATCCTCATATGGGTGATACTGGAGGGTGTGATTATAAAAATATAGTCAAACAGATGTTATATAGATGCAAAAGACCACATGGAGTTCACATCTCCTTTTTAGTATCGCAGAGTCTGACTGGAGCTGGTAGATCTCTAGATGCCTCAGGATTCTCAGAGTCCTCAGAGTCGGCCTCATCTCAGTGGAGGTCCAAAATCATCGCACGGAAGACAATCGGAGCTGGTTTAGTTTCTGGATGCCTCGGGATGGGTAGAAAGAGAGAAGCAGTGGAAAGGGATTAACATATCTGCTGTTCATAAAATGTGCAAGTCTGATATAATAGTGCACAGTATTATGGGATGTATTATGTGTACGCCTAACTAAAGAGATGAGTTTTTAATCTACATTTAAACTGGGAAAGTGTGTCTGAGCCCCGAACACTATCAGGAAGACTATTCGGGAGCAAAACATGAAAACGCTTTACCGCCTTTAGTAGACTTTGATATTCTTGGAATTACCAGAAGTCCTGAATTTTGTGATCTCAGAGAGCGTGAAGGATTGTAACGTGTTAGAAGACTAGTTAGATAAATGGGAGCTAAACCATTAAGAGCCTTATAAGTGAGTAGCAACAGTTTGTAATCAATTCTAAACTTAACAGGTAGCCAGTGTAGAGATGATAAAATTGGGGTTATATGATCATATTTTCTTGTCCTAGTGAGAACTCTGGCAGCTGCATTTTGGACTAACTGTAGCCTATTTATTAAAGATGCAGGACAACCACCTAGTAATGCATTACAATAGTCCAGTCTAGAGGTCATGAATGCATGAACTAGCTTTTCCGCATCAGATACAGACAGGATGTTTCTCAGCTTGGCAATATTTCTAAGGTGGAAGAAGGCTGTTTTTGTAGTATGGGCGATATGATTTCAAAAGACAAGTTGCTGTCTAATAGAACACCCAGGTCTTTCACTGTCGAGCTACTAGTAACAGTACATCTAGGGCTGGGCAATTAATCGAAAAGTAATCGAAATCGACATTCAGAAGCTATAATCGATCAAATTTTTCCAGGTCGATTATTTCGATTACTTTCCCATTAAAAACAGTACTGCGTGTGGAGTCACATGACCCCGCTCCGTTACGTTACGTTATTCCACCGACATGTCGAGAATGGAGAGCTTAAACACTCAGACAACTGAGCAACAAGAGCAGCTTGTACCAAAGAAAAACGCAGTCTCTGTCGTTTGGACACATTTTGGCTTCAGTAAGGATGACATCGAACAAAATGAAGTTTTACTAAACAAAACTTGTCAGTGAACTATGAGAGCAAAAAAAATAAAAATAAAATAATCGTTCATTAATCGTAATCGAGTTAAAATGTTTAATTAATCGAGATTTTGATTTTAGGCCAAATCGCCCAGCCCTAAGTACATCCCTCTAAATGGAAGTTGAATTGTGAGAGTTTCTGTGTACTGGTTTTTGGACCGATAAGTAGTATTTCTGTCTTATCGGTGTTTAATAACAGAAAATTACAGCTCAACTTAAAGCCTGTCCATGAATATCTGTGTAATTTTGTAAGCGATCTAGAAGAATGTTGTGATCTATAGTGTCGAATGCATCACTAAGGTCAAGTATAATAGTGACATACAGTCTTGGTCTGAAGCTAAGAACAAGTCATTTGTAACTTTAACAAGTGCAGTTTCTGTGCTATGATGGGGCCTGAAACCTGACTGAAACTCTTCAAAGATATTGTTCTCCTGTAAGAAGGATCACAGTTGAACAGACACAACCTTTTCTAGTATTTTAGACATAAACGGAAGATGTGAAATAGGTCTGTAATTTGATAGTTCATTAGGATCTAGATGAGGTTTCTTAATGAGTGGCTTAATAACTGCCAACTTGAAAGATTTAGGGACGTAACCTAAAGATAGCGAGGAGTTAATAATATTAAGAAGAGGCTCACCAGCTTTATATAACACTTCTTTCAGTAATTTAGTTGGGATGGGATCTAGTGACAAGTTACAAGTTGTTACAAGTTGTTGATTTAGCTGTAGTAATAAGCTTATCTGTCCTGTACTTGTACTTGTAAAGCACTGTAGTTGTGAGTGTAGCACTTTAGGTGAGACTGGGTCACACAGTGCTCTCACATGTTGAACATCACCTATTTTGTTCCTGATGCTTTTAATTTCATCAGTAAAGAATCTAATAAAATCCTCTCTACTGAACTGTGATGGAATAGTGTGTTCACATTTCTGTTTTTTGTTAATCTAGCCATTGTGCTAAATAAAAACCTCAGAAAGGAACCCATGGGTGGCCCATTTGGGTGATAATGTGCAGTAAATATTGTAAATATAATCATTTCTACAGCAATTTGTAGTTGTGTGGAATTGTGCAATCAAATGCTTCTGAGGAACTAAGAGGTCAGCACAATTTCTGAGTTCATTATGGACTTGACACTGATTCCTTGCTGCCAAAGTCTTCAGATTTGTCAATGAAGACCCGAGCACAAAGTTGACCAATGGCAGTTCAAAGATAGTCTCCAAGTGGTTCTATCTACAGCAGTCTCATGGGTCTCATGGATTCAGATCTATCCAAATACAGATAAAACCCTGCTAAATGCAACACCAGGCGATGAGACTCCAACCAGGGTAGGGTATCAGGATGGATCATGTAGTTCAAGACAGAAGAAGACACACAGAGAGATAGAGAGATGGAAAAAAATGATAGGTGTACTTGAAGTCCTGGGTTAAAAACTAACATAAATACATATGTAAAGACATTATGTGCAAAGTACAGGCAGGGACTCCAGCAAGACTCGTTATGACCGCCTACTTAAATGGAAGAGCTAGAAGGTGACATGAGGGCTTCTTGGGACATAAAGTGGACTATTGGAAAAATCATTTTTGGATGAATGAGACCTAAATAAAACCTTTTGGTTTAAATGGGAAGGACTATTTTTGGAGAAAGGAAAATATTTAATTCCAGCATATGAAACTTATACCATTTGTAAAACATGGTGGTGATACTATCATGCTTTGGACCTGTATTGTTGCATTTGATCCATTATTGATGGAACAATGATTTCAGAATTATACCAGATAATTTTAAAGGAAAATGACTAGACATCTTTCCATGAAGTGAATCTAAAAAAATGGATCATGCACCAAGATAACAATGACAAGCACCCAAGTATATCTACCAAAGAATGATGGAGGAATGAAGAGGAACAAAGATAATGTTTTGGAATTGCCAAAAGTCAGAGTCCCCAAGCTTAATCCAAAAGAAATGTTGTGGAAGGACCTGAAACAAGAAATTCATGTGAGGACACCCAGTGTTGAAATGGTGGGGCCTATAAAAATGCTTTGACTTTTCTATAAATTAATGCATCAACATTGGTTAACTAGGTTGCTTATTTTCTCTGCTTCAACCACATCCCTTTCAAGAACTGACTGTTCACAGAGCTATCTAAATGATAAAAGCTCACTGGGAAAGCACAGTGGAGGTAGGACAGGTCATGACTTGTAAATGGCTCCTTCTGGAATAAGCTTATTAATCTTAATTGATGATGAAGCATCAGAATAAACTCAGAAGTCTATAAAATATTTAATCTGTCAATGTACAAATTCATTTAATTGGGAGAAACTTCAGCAAGACAGTCAGTGACAGTAGGACAGCATGTCACTCCAACACAACAGGGGTTTAAAAAAAAGCAAAAGATTATAAACTGTCCACCGTGGATCACCAAACCTTAACCGAATTGCAAATATATTTCATCTCTAAGAGGAGACTGAGGGGACAGACAATACAAACAATGAAGGATGCTGCGGTACAAGAATAAAAAAAGTTTGGCGGTGTCCGTATGTTGCTAGCTTGATGAAAGCAAGGGATAAGCAACAAAATATTAACTATTATTTACATTAATATCTGTTCCAATACCTATAATTGTGGTAGTATGCCACCAGTGGTGACATGTTCTAAGTTGTTTATCTAAATACCAGGAAATTAATTCTGAAATTACACAAGGTTTATTGCTCCTGGTATTCTATTTGGCAATTCTACTTTGCATAATCTGAGATTATTAGGTTGTTGATTAATGTCACTTTTCATTAGGATGCTGATAATACAGTTGAACGAATCTGGGGTGACTGCTCAGGGCAGAAGAAGTACTCTCATGTGGATTTGGTTGTCATGGTGGATGGATATGAAGGAGAGAAAGGTGCCATCATTGCAGGAAGCAGAGGATATTTTTTGAAGGTTGAGTATAAAAATTTTAATCTGATTTATGCATAATTAAATCAATTATTCAAAATTATTCCTCTTGAGCATGTGTGGCTGGTGGGCTCTTAAGCCACAGAACATGAGAATTTTGAATATCATACACTGAATAATGTTTATTAGCTATGTGTAAATAGTGATTAAAAAATCTGCTAAATGATAATTTAAATATTCATAATGTAACATATTAGGGCATTGCCTTGCATTTTGAAACACAATGTATAATAACCACTTATTTTGTTTGTGTTGTATTATTATTTTTATCAGGGTCCTCTGGTTTTCTTAGAGCAGGCTTTGATTAACTACGCCCTGCAGATCCTTTACAGCAAGAATTACACTCCTCTGTATACACCTTTCTTCATGCGTAAAGAGGTCATGCAAGAGGTTGCTCAACTCAGCCAGTTTGATGAGGAACTGTATAAGGTTTTTAGTATTAATTTATTACTTATTGACAGCAGTAGGGGTGTAAAATGGAAGAATTTGTCATGGTTCTATAATATGTACTCTTTGAATTTACTTTTCTTTCTTTTGTTTTTTTTTCTTCTCTTCTACTTTGGCCATAAAATGTCAACCTTTGCTGGCCATATGCATGAGAGATGGGATATGAGGCTATATGAGTTATTTAATTTCCTGCTTAAAAACATACACTGCTCAAAACAATTAAGGAAACACTTAATCATCAGTTACTGTGATAAAATTGGTGCAAGTTAGAGCAGCCTGTAATTGAAATTTTTTAATTAGATTTTCGGTGTGATTTTCAGTCCAGCCCTCAATGGGTTGATGATTTGCCTGTTATTGGTATTAATATTGATAGAAAAATAAAAAAATATTTTATGGTCTGAATTTAGCAGAATTTGATTTTGATACCTGTGTCTTAAAATGTGAACCTCCAACTTATGTTGTTAATGTTTTTGTTTTAAGTTTGTTTATAATGAAATGGTAGTTAATAGTAAAAGTTAAAACAATAGAATTTATAAATGCCATTTATATCATCTAAAAAAGTAACATGAAATATATATCCTTGAAAAATCAGCTAAAATTATGACTACATTTAACCAAGCAATAATTGTATGAAGTCTGTGATTTTTTTTTTTTTAGTTCTTAGGACCAGGTTTATCTGTTTTGAGGGAAAAGGTTTCTTTTCTAGTGCTCCAAACAAGCTATATGCAGTGGTGAAAACTTTCTGTAACCCAAATGAAGTGGTTCTAGTTTTTAAAATAAATTCCCCTTTCTCTAATGGGCAAGGGTGGGAGACGTGCACAGAACAGATGAAGAGCGGGAGTGAGAGAAAATATGTGGCAGCCAGACCCAGCAAACACTGCCAGGTGGACTGCCTCCACCACTTTTGCCAGCAGTGGCAATGGACATAATCTGTTGTCTCTTTAGTCAATTGTGTGATAAACAACATTTCAAAAAGGTCTACAACCTTCCTGGTATCAAATTTGCATCCTTTGCATCCACAAACTTGAGCAGCTTATCAGACATATTTTGGACCATGACATCAGTGGTATCTATATACATTTACAAACCTTACTTGACCAGACCCTGCTTCCACAAAAGGCAAAAAAAAAAAGGTTTTCTTTAAATATGAGATTTGCAAATTGTGCTAGTGGTAGAATTGCATCGCATCTATTGTAAAATATATTGTCAGCTAATTTGTTCATTTATAAAAAGAACTTGTTTGTGGGACAAGAAATTGATGTTTCACTTATGCAAATTGCAAAAAAAACATTTAAGTTTTGAAAAAGTTTTGAAATTAACATTCATTTATTACATTAAAATAGATCATTTTTTTGTTACTTTATAATACTCTAAAAAATTTTATTTTAATACATGTCCTCGTACATTCCTCATATGTTTTTCTCTTTGTTCCCTCAACCCTACCTTTGCAGGTTATTGGCAAAGGCAGTGAGCATTCTGATGATACATCAGTGGATGAGAAGTATTTGATTGCCACTTCAGAACAGCCCATAGCAGCCTTCTTGAGAGATGAGTGGCTTAAGCCTGAGGACCTGCCAATCCGCTATGCTGGCATTTCTACCTGCTTTAGACAGGAAGTGGGTTCCCATGGCCGGGATACTCGTGGCATATTTAGGGTTCACCAGTTTGAAAAGGTTAGTGTGTGTGTGTGTGTGTGTGTGTGTGTGTGTGTGTGTGTGTGTGTGTGTGTGTGTGTGTGTGTGTGTGTGTGTGTGTGTGTGTGTGTGTGTGTGTGTGTGTGTGTGTGTGTGTGTGTGTGTGTATACAGCAGAGAGAGAGATAGATAGATAGATAGATATTTGTATATAATTGACTTATTAACTGGGGTAAATTCAGCAAAATTTACTAAGTTTTGTAAGTTGTACTATACTTTTGATTATTGAACTGTAACTTTTTTGAACTCTAAAAAAATTAACCTCTGTAAAATCCAACACAGATTGAACAGTTTGTGTATGCCTCACCTCATGACAACAAGTCATGGGAGATGCTTGATGAGATGATCACAACTGCAGAAGATTTCTACCAGTCCTTAGGAATACCCTACCGCATTGTTAACATAGTCTCTGGTCAGTCTATTTCTTCTTTTCTTAAGTTATTTTGTTAAATGTTGGGAAATGAAAATTGAGATTTGAAGTTAACTTTGTGATCACCAAGGAAGAGACGAAAACAGTAGTTAGTAGTAGATATTGTAAAGTTAAAATTTTAATTTCTTTTAATTTTAGCTATATTTACCAGAGGTTAAACATGGTTGAAAAAGCACTGGCCATATATTCTGGCAGTTTTGTGGGTGAGTTAAACTTCAAATAAATATCATTTTGGCCTGTTTTGTAGGTTCTTTGAACCATGCTGCCAGTAAGAAGCTGGACTTAGAGGCTTGGTTCCCTGGGTCTCAGGCTTTTAGGGAGCTGGTGTCCTGCTCCAACTGCACCGACTATCAAGCTCGCCGTTTACGCATACGCTATGGCCAGACAAAGAAGATGATGGACAAGGTAAAGTTATCTTTTGCTAGAGAAAAGTGCTCTTTAGAAAGGTGTTGGTACTAATTTTATACTTATGGAAAATATTTAATAATGATAAGATGATAAAAAGAACTTATTTTTGTGGCAGGCTGAGTTTGTGCACATGCTCAATGGAACCATGTGTGCTACTACCCGTGTGATATGTGCTATTCTGGAAAACTACCAGACTGCAGAGGGCATAATTATTCCAGAGCCACTAAGGAAGTTCATGCCTCCAGGTAATCAAAAAAACATTAAATATATATGAAGAGGTCTTTTCCAAAACCCGATAAACGATAAAAAAACGAGTTTGTCATGTCATTTTGCTGTGTTGTGAACCTATATACTGCTCCATCAATGTTTCATGCCAAAACGCTATATTTCCTTGTTTAAAATGTACTGCAAGATGCAGTTCCTTTCCAAACCGCGATAAGCGCCAAACCTGTTTTTTGCCTAAACGCTATATGTCCTCTCGACCAATCAGAATTCGGTGAGCGTTTGACGCAATCCAACATGGTGGCGGTCTGAGGCGAGAGATGTTTGTCTGTGCGCAGTCTTCAAAATAAGTGTTTTTAACTGTAATAACAATTTTGATGGCCTGGATGAGAAAGTGAAACCTACTGATGGGGGTAGAAAACGCCGACTGGACAAAGAAAACTACAAAAAAACAACTAAAAAAGAAGGTTCTTCACTCAGTGGGCGCGTTAATACCAACAGTGGGATGTCAACACAAGGCTGCGACCGGTTTCTGTCAGGCTGAGAAGCTGTCAACAGACGACCTAATGATAAATTTCAACAAGTTTTATGAAAGCCCAAACAAGGTTGAACAGGACAGGGCCATTCTTCATCTCATGGACATAACGCAAGTGAAACGGCAGCGTCTGAAAGTCCAGGACGTAAACAAACGAAGGACTTGTTGGTTTATGTCCCTTTTTATAAAAAAAAAAATAATAAATATTTTTTTAAAAAAATTAAAAAAAAAAAAAAAAATTTTAAAATAAAGGATGGATTTATAGCATTTTGGAAAAAAATAAAAAGAAACTTTGAATTTATATTCAAAAAAATTTAAATTCAAATTCAAATTGTTTCATTTAACAATCACTGTTTAGCATGTTCAGACTGAGCCAACAGACCATTTTAACAGGATAAATTGAATATAAACAAAATGTGTGGGTCTAGGTAAAAAAAAAAATAAAAACTATTACTAAAACATTTTCATAAAAACTATTAAATTGGATTTATAGCGTTTTGGAAAAGAGCTCCTCATACATATATATATATATATATATATATATATATATATATATATATATATATATATATATATATATATATATATAATTTGTGTGTGTGTATATATATGTTGCTTGAAAGTTTGTAAACTAAAAGGAATTTCTATATTCCTGCATAAATATTCAAATTCAAAGTGTTTGTCATATACACAGACAGAAAGCATGTTTCCCTGCACAATGAAATTCTTACTTTTCTGTCCACACTAAATGTCATACAGTAAAGTAAAATAAAATAGAATAAAACAAATAAGAGCAATAAAGGTGAGGTACAGTTCTTAATAGAGGCAATAAATAGTGAGGTAGTGCAGTTCTGAATAAGGCAATAAAGTGAGGTAGTGCAGTTCTTGGTGAGGTAGTGCAGTTCTGAAAAAATGAATGTGCAAAAATGTAATTCAATGTAAACAGTTATGTCCATGTAAACAGTGACTCTTGTCAGCTGTTTAGGAGTCTGATGGCAGAGGGGAAGAAAGAGTTCTTCAGTCTTGAGGTCCTGCATTTCACACTTCTCTACCTCCGTCCTGAGGGTAGAAGTGTGAATAGTCCGTGCTGGGGGTGGGAGGGGTCTTTGAGGATGGAAGCAGCTTTCCTGTGGACTCTGTGGTGGTAGATGCTCTGCAGAGAGGGCAGTGGAGTCCTGATGATCTTCTGTGCAGTCTCCACCACTCTCTGCAGGCGTTTACGGTCCATGACAGTAGTGCTGCCGTACCACACAGTGATGCAGTTGGTCAGGACACTCTCGATGATGCAGCTGTAGAAGTTGCTGAGGATCTTAGGTGACATGCCAAACTTCCTCAGCCTCCTCAGAAAATACAGCCGCTGTTGGGCCTTCTTGACCAGCTGCATGACGTGAGGTGTCCAAGTGAGGTCCTCACTGATGTGGACACCCAGGTATTTAAACTTGCTCACCCTCTCCACTTCAAGCTCCCGGATGAACAGTGGCTGATGCGTTCTCCTCTCCTTTCTCATGTCCACTATCATTTCCTTCGTCTTGTCCGTGCTGAGGGTGAGTTTGTTGTCTCCGCACCATGACACCAGACTGGCCTGTAGGCTGCCTCGTCACCGCCAGTGATGCGTCCTATCACTGCAGTGTCGTCCGCGATCTTCAGGATGATGTTGTCCTTGTAGGTGGCGACACAGTCAAGGATGGGGCTGAGTACACAACCCTGTGGAGTGCCAATGTTTGTGATGATACTGGCTGAAGTCCTATTACCAATCCTGACAGACTGAGGCCTGCCAGACAGGAAGTCTAGGAGCCAGTCACAGAGGGTGGGGTGCAGACCAATTGTGGACAGTTTGTGGGGGATGACCGTGTTGAAGGCGGAGCTGTAGTCGATGAAGAGTATCCTTAGGTATGAGTCCTTATTTTCCACATGAGAGAGGGAATAGTGGATGGCAGCAGCAATGGCATCCGAGGTGGACCTGTTGGGCCGGTAGGCATACTGCAGGGGGTCAGTAGTGTCTGGTATGCTGCTCTGAATGTGGGCCAGCACCACTCTCTCGAAATACTTCATGATGATTGGAGTGAGTGCCACTGGATTGTAGTCATTCAGGCAGGTGGGTGGGCTCTTCTTAGGCAGGGGGACGATGGTTGTGGTCTTAAAGCACGAAGGAATGGTGCACTGGCTGAGGGAGGGGTTGAAGATGGAGGTGAGAACATCAGTCAGCTCGTTGGCACATGCTCTGAGGGCCCGCCCAGGAATGTTGTCTGGTCCTGCTGCTTTGCGGGGGTCGATCTTCCTCAGAGCTTTGTGTACCTGGGTTATTGAGATGGTTAGTGGAGGAGAGGGGGGTTGGGTGGTCCAGGTGTGTGTGAGCCCCCTCTCTGCAGTGTAGCTGGGGGTCTCAAAGCGGGTGTAGAATGTGTTGAGGTCGTCCGGCAGGCTGTCTGTTGAGGTGATGTTGTTGGTGGTCCTGTAGTCTGATGTGCTGCAGGCCTTGCCACATCCGCCCCAAGTCAGCAGTAGAATAGAAGCTGTCCAGCTTGTCTCTGTACTGCCTCTTGGCCGCTGTGATGGCTTTTCTCAGTCCATACATCGCAGCTTTGTACTCAGTCTCATTGCCTGATCTAAATGCAAGAGCGCGAGCACGCAGCATGTGACGTACCTGAGTGTTTATCCAGGGTTTCTGGTTTGGAAACTTCCTGATTTGTATGGTGGGCATGATGTTATCGACACAAGTGCTGATGTACCCAGTCACATACTCAGCATAGTCCTGTACACATAGTCCTGTACACTGACGGAAGAGTCCTCCAGAGTGAAACACATCCCAGTCTGTCAGAGCAAAACAGTCCTGCAGGGTGCTCTCAGTCTCTGTGGTCCAGAGTTTAACCTGTTTGGTGACAGGGTGTGCTTATTTCAGGCTTTGTCTGTAAGCAGGGTACAGGAACAAAGAGATGTGGTCTGAGTGTCCGAAGTGGGGGCAGGGTGCAGCCCTGTATGCACCACGTATGTTGCTGTAAACATTTTCCATAGTGTTCTTATCACGGGTGGGAATGTCCACATGCTGGTGGTATTTGGGGAATATAGTCCGTAAACTACACTGGTTGAAGTCGCCAGCAACAATAAAAACAGTGTCAGGATGAGCCGTTTCTAACGCGCTGATGACGTCATGGAGTTTGCTGAGTGTTGCCGTGGAGTTAGCTCGTGGGGGGATGTAAATACCGACCAAAAACACAGCAGTAAATTCCCTCGGTAGATAATAAGGACGGCACTTCAGCAGCAGAAACTCCACATCTGGCGAACAGTGTTCATCAACCGTCTGTTTATCTCCACACCACGAGTTGTTGACAAACACACACACCCCTCCCCCTTTAGCCTTACTGGACGTGGCCCTTTGATCGCCTCTGTGAACAGAGTGAGTCTATAGCTGAATGGTGTCCTCTGGGACTCTGTCTGAGAGCCAGGTCTCGGTGAAAATCCAGGGACCGCACATTCGCTAGCAGGAGTCTAGGTAGCGGTGGTCGGCTAGCGCAAGCTTTTAGCCTAGTATGGAGCCCTCCCCTCTTGCCTCGCTTTTGTCGCTGTCTTCAAAGCGCTCTCCTGGTGTCAGCTAACTCACTCGAGCCTGGTGCTTCGTGGCCCCCAGGATGGTTTGGGTGGTGGTTTCGGTGGTGACTCTGGGAGCAAACAATGAGTTGTAGCTCCAGTGGAATAAAACTAGTAAAGTCAATATGTCGTGAATTAGCGATGTCAAGTAATGCCTGTCGGTTGTATTTTAGCAGTGCATGACATTTATGCACTGAAGAAAACACAAGAAACACACAAAAAAGAAGAAAAATCTGACATTTGAGCACGAAGCGAGCAAACATGTCTGCCTCGGGGGGTGCCAATATGACACAAAACATCCCTAAATCAGACAAAGTGAAACCAACCAAAGAGATCAGACAAATATATTATACTTGGTCATTTTATATTCAGGTAAATGTTCAAATATTTGTCTGTGAGAGGCAAAAGTATGTGAAACTCTAGGTTTAGTACTTAATTTCAAGATCAAATTAGAGTCTGTTTGATTTCAGTCTCCATTAGGTCTCCATGAGTGTCCTATTTTATGTAAAGAACAGACATATATCAAAGTGTGTTTGTGAATCATTGGATCATTGCAAAAATATTGGAGATTTCTGAGGACTTTCTGAGGACTGAGGAAAAGGTTACAAAATCCTCTCTTAAGAGTTTGGACTCGTAGTCATAAATGTCCTCTATTTGTACAGAATCTATAAGAACATTGGTACATTCCCAGAAGTGGTGAACCAACCACTTCACTCCAAAAAGATTACTCCAAAAGCAAAACATGTAATAGCCTTTTGGTTCAGAAAGGAATACAGGGTAACTTTTTAGAATGGCCAAGTCAGTGTCCTGTTCTTTTCACTAGTTACATTTCTTTTGGTTCCAGTATGTTTAACATCGGGGGGCACGGTGGCTTAGAGGTTAGCACGTTCGCCTCACACCTCCAGGGTCGGGGTTTGATTCCCGCCTCCACCTTGTGTGTGTGGAGTTTGCATTTTCTCCTCGTGCCTCGGGGGTTTCCTCCGGGTACTCCGGTTTCCTCTCCCGGTCCAAAGACATGCATGGTAGGTTGATTGGCATCTCTGGAAAATTGTCCGTAGTGTGTGATTGCGTGAGTGAATGAGAGTGTGTGTGTGTGTGTGTGCCCTGCGATGGGTTGGCACTCCGTCCAGGGTGTATCCTGCCTTGATGCCCGATGACGCCTGAGATAGGCACAGGCTCCCCGTGACCCGAGGTAGTTCAGATAAGCGGTAGAAGATGAGTGAGTGAGTGTAAATGAATGTCTTACACTGGCCCTTCATGCAATGTAATGCTGACTATGATGTAATGCTGAGTGACATTTTTTAATTAAATTTTACATTGCCCAAGTGTTTATTTATTATTATATTTATATTAATTATAAAATTATGATTCTTTAATTTAGGCTTGACCGAAATAATCAAGTTTGTGAAGCCAGCTCCTATTGACCAAGAATTGTCAAAGAAGCAGAAGAAACAACAAGATGGAGGAAAGAAAAAGAAGCAGCAACCTAATGCAACTGACTTGCAAGACAAAGTAGAAAATATGTCTGTGAATGACTCTTAAAATATTCTGTGTTGTACAGGAACCACTAGTATTTGGGTAGACATATCTGTCAAAATTAGTTAGTTTCATTGACAGAAAACATAGCTTAGTGTTCACTGGTGACCTGTTCTTGCTGTCCACTGACATGTACAGTACTTGCTTTAGACATCTTCAAAGGTACATGAATAATGTGGCACATCCAAATAAATGAATATGAAATGATGTCTCGCCCGTTTTCTTTTCCATATAAATATTTAGTTTGGCTTGTAAACAATTAAACAGGGCTGTATTTTGAAATTATTGACTGATTTGACATGATGGTGTTGAAATTAAGTTCACGTTTTACTGGTCTAACTGGTTTTGGTTTTTGTTGATGGCAAAGCCTTGTAAAGCCTTCCTCTTTGAAGTTTGTCACTACAGTGCAGGGATTGTTCTGTAGACAATCCACTTGAAATACAATCTCATTTTGGCAATGACAACAGAATACTACTGAGGATTCGATCAAATTAAGGGTGATTGCACATATTTCCTTTTATTTTGTGCGATGACTATATAAAAAATGAATGTAAAAGGATCCTTGATCTGCTAAAACTTCACTCCATATCAGCTTGTTTACATCTCCTCCTTATCCTGAACACATACATGCACTCAGCTAAGTAAGAGGATTTTCATCCACTTTATTAGATATACCTGTACACCTGGAAATTAATGCAGTATAGACAAACTATGACTTAGTTATGACATAGTTAAATGTGCTTAAGCCAAAAACATGGCAGTCTTTTATAACTTTATTGAATATACTATTAAACCTTTACAGTGCTGTGGAAAAAATAAGTAAACACCTGGATTTAATAATAAGTTGATCATCCTTTGGCAGCAAAAATCTGAGTGTTTCCTGTAGCTGCGGATTAAACCTGCACATTGTTCAGAGGAATTTTGGACCACTTTTCCAAACAGAACCACTTCAGCTCAGCCATATTCTCAGGTTTTCTTGGGTGAGCAGCTTTCTTGAGGTCATTTCACAGCATCTCTATGGGGTTAAGGTCTGGGCTCCGACTGGGTAGCTCAAAAAGTGGATTTTAATTTTTTGAAGCCATTCTGTAGTGGATTTACTTTGATAAGCATTGTCTTGCTGCATCACGTAACTTCTACTGAAATTAACTTCTACCCTGATAATACCCTAGTAGGACATTTTTATGAACTTGGACATTTTTCCTAGTATAAAACTAAATTATTTTGAATACACAGACGTATAGAAATATAGAAATTATTAGTGATTGGGAGATATACTATGTTAAACAGGTGTGGATTAAACCAAATGAGCATGAAGCATTAAATAATCAGCCTTGCCTAATATGAAGCCACAAAAATAATTATACCAAGTCAGTTCCACTAATTGGTTTTTACAGATTTCTGGGGCCATATTCTGATGTCCTCTGTGAATTTGCAGATTTAATTTTAAACATTGTTTCTTTTGGCAAATAATTATTTGTGGAAGACATCAATATTCATTTTGATAATTCAGGATCACTGTCTGACCCCACAGGACAGGTGGCTAATTGCTTAGAGACAATCTTTTGCTATACTCTAGATAATGTATCTGTGTTATATGAAAAATATAAAAGAGAAAAACTAGCACATTGGTATAATGATCACACACAATACCAATAGCAACTGTGACTCCAAGCATCCACAGGCTTCTTGGATCACTGAATATTTGCAGAAAATGCAGACCAGCATCAACAATGTGATTGCCATTGTCAAAGACCACATGGAGGCTGCCCAGCAGAAACAGCAATGCATATACCAGCCAGCACAACCAATAGCATTCATGCCCAGAGATCAAGTACTACTGCTCGTCCCAAATGTGGTCTGAAGGTTCCTTGCCCAGTGGCAGGGCCAATTCACTGTCTTTGAGAAAGTGGGTACAGTGAGCTACCGCCTGCAAAAGCCGGGTAAGCAAGCAGACACTCAATTATATCACATTAATGTGCTCAAATGTTAGAGAGAACCAGCCCCTGTGGTGTCTGCGCTTGCTATTTTCCCCACAGATTCCATTGAGCGAACCTTGGTGCAACAAGGGGCTGATCTCCAAGACCATCACCACGCTTCAACCAGAAGCCATGGATGACTGCTAAAGTGCGTGTGCTTCTACAGGGGACAGAGTGGCCCTAAGAACAGCAAGAGCCAAACTGTTCCGAGCCATAAGAGAGGCAAAATGTGCACATGCCCAGACAATCCACACTTCAGGACAGCAGCGACACCCGGTGCATTTGACAGGGTATACAGGCGATCACAAATTACAAGACAGCTTCACCTGCCTGTGATAGTGATGCCTCCCTCCCAGATTCGCTGAACGACTTCTACGCTTGGTTTGCGGTGCAGAACAACGTAGTGGCAAGTAAGGCCATCCCTCCCCCAATGATTAGGTAATCTCTCTATCCTCAACCAATGTGAGGAGAAGTCTATGCAGAGTTAACCCACAGAGCTGGACCAGACAAAATTCCTGGCAGGGAACACACACACACACACACAACTGTGTGGACTGCACTGACCTACACCAAATACACACTCTTCCAGTATACATCCATGTACACTGTACCACCATATCAAACTGTTTACATGCTGTTTTACAAACTGTTTTTGCTCCTTTTACATGCTGTCTGCACTTTGCACATGCTGTCTTTTTTCATTTCAATCAATTGCTGTTTTGCACTTCCTCCTGCTTAACTCTGACAAGACAGAAGTCCTTTTACTTGGTCCACAGGCAGCCAGAAGTAAGCTTTCTGATTACAGAGTCTGATTACCGACTAAGTGACTCTTTTCCTTGATTTCTGAACTGAAACTGTCCTGTGTTTTGGCTTTTAAGTAAAGCTAAGCTGGCTAACTCACCAAGCATTTTCTTGACCATAACCTGATCCTGTGCTGCCTGTGTTCTGCCTTGCAGCAGTAAGTTTACTACACAAACAAAACCCGTCTAAAAATAAGCATAGGCTTTGTGTCTAGATCTTCATTAACTAGCAGTTATCAGCCCCCTTATTAAAATGGCGGAGCATGCACCGCTGGCCATAAAAGATAGATTAGCACTCCTCCCGCTACAACCACAATGGTGCTGAAATGGTGCTGTTACCACTCTAACACGTTTTGATAGCTAGCAAGCACATGGTAGCAGGGCGAGGTGGAAAAAGCACAACAGCCAATCAGAGCAGAGCAGAAATCTTTATATTGTCTTGGAAGAGAAGAGGAAGCTGCACGTGTGGCATGCTCAGGGAGCTGAGTGTTCATTTGGCTACAAATATAATCCCCGTTTCTCTATCTTGCTTAGTTTCTCTATCTTCCTCCTGCTTAACTCTGGAAAAACAGAAGTCCTTTACTAGGTCCACAGGCAGCAGAAGTAAGCTTTCTGATTACAGAGTTACTCAGCATGGTCTTTCTATCACATCATGTGCTGCCATAAAAGACCTCGGTGTGATTATTTATACCGGTCTCTCATTTGAAACTCACATAAATAATATCAGGTAGCGTAGCCTTCTTTCATCTCAGAAATATTGCTATGATAAAAAAATATGATTTCATTACACGATGCAGAAACAGTAGTTCATGCATTTGTTACTTCTAGGTTGGATTATTGTAATGCTTTACTGTGTGGATGTTCCAGTAGGAGCATAAATAAGCTCTAGTTAGTCCAGAGCAGCAGCTAGAGTCCTAACGAGGACCAGAAGATATGAACATATCGCACCTATTTTATCCTCATTGCATTGGCTCCCATTCAAGTTTTGCATTGATTATAAAATACTATTACTGTCCTATAAAGCAATTAATGGTCTCGTGCCAAAGTACCTGAGAGATCTTTTGGTTTTTTATGATCCAAGAAGTCAAGAAGCTTTTTATTGTCATTTCAACCATATATAGCTGTACATAGCGAAATGAGACAATGTTTCTCCAGGATCATGGTGCTACATAAAACAAAGACAGGGCTAAGGACTTGTCAGTAGTCTTAGCCACATAAAGTGCAAACAGTGCAGGACAAGACAGACAAGACAGTGCAGGACAAAAGACAGTGCAGGACAAAAGACAGTGCAGACAAAAAGTTACAAGGCAATACAAAAAGTACAAAAAATACAATTGTTCTGATCCAAGTTTATTTGTCATTGTATTGTATGTATAGTTATGTAGTTTTGGTGCACCCTAGTTGCAGTTCTCTAGATAAAATAAGTGGTCATGTTTCCCATGTAGTCAGCTCCTTAATCTTCAGAGGCCATCCTTTGTTTTTCGTTTGTATAAGCATCATCTGTAAGTTAATCCTTCTTTACTTAATAGTTGATGATACATATTTTCATATATTTATGATAAGTTTATTCAGAGTTTTGATTTAATGGAGTTTTTGTGATGACGGCCTTTAGCTATTAGCCTAGCCTTTGTTTGACAGCGTTTAATGTGCTAATCTTAATCTATTTTGATGAGATCATTTCTGTATGTCAATATTTGTATTTGTTGTCAATTTCTTGGTTATCTGATAATCTCATTTAAGAAAATTGATGACATTGATTTAATTTGGGCTATTTTCAGATATACTCTAATTAGTCATTAGTTAATTTTTCTGATTGTTGTTTATTTGCTGTTTGTTGCAGTTTTACTCTTAATTCATAATGTACCTGGCATCTTATTAAACGTCAAAAACTAAGATGAATCCTGACTCGTCTGTACTTTATGGATGGAGTTTGGCTGGCTGTTAAATTGCATTGGTAGATGCAAGGAGAACAGTACAACAATACACAAAAGACAGTAAACAGAAACAGCGCCGACCAGTGTAAATACTGTATGTGAATACTGAATGTTCAAACAATATTTCGTGCAGTAACATTAGAATGAACACAGTTTCTTAGCAGCGAGTCCTTGGCATAATATATAGAATTGTGCAAAAAACAGCAAATGACTGAAATATTGTATAGTATGTGCAAAATGGCTGAGATATTGTACAATATGTGCAAAAACGGATGAAATGTTGGACAGTTTGTGCAAAACAGCAAAAAAGTGTGCAAAACAGCATGTAAACAGTTTGATGGATTGTAAACAGCATGTAAACAGTTTGATGTGTCAGTGTGTGTGTTTTGTGTGGGTCTGTGCAGTCCATACAGATGATGTGTGTGTATGTTGTGCTCAGTACAGTTCAGTTCAGTTATTGAGAAGTCTGATGGCTTGTGGGAAGAAACTATTACACAGTCTGGTCGTGAGGGCCCGAATGCTTCGGTACCTTTTTCCAGACGGCAAGAGGGTGAAGAGTGTGTGTGAGAGGTGTGTGGGGTCATTCACAATGCTCTTGGCTTTGCGGATGCAGCGTGTGGTGTAAATGTCCATGATAGAGGGAAGAGAGACCCCAATGATCTCCGCTGTCCTCACTATCCGCTAAAGGGTTTTGCGATCCGAGATCGTACAGTTCCCAAACCAGACAGTGATGCAGCTGCTCAGGATGCTCTCAATGGTCCCTCTGTAGAACATGGTCAGGATGGGGGAGGGAGATGTGCCTTTCTCAGCATTCGTAGGAAGTAGAGATGCTGCTGGGCTTTCTTGGTGATGGCGCTGGTGTTGAGTGACCAGGTGAGGTTCTCTGCTAGATGAACACCAAGAAATTTGGTGCTCTTGACGATCTCTACGGATGATCCGTCGATGTTCAGTGGAGAGTTGTCGCTCTGTATTCTCCTGAAGTCCACAACCATCTCTTTAGTTTTATCCACATTCAGAGAAAGGTTGTTGGTTCTACACCAGGCAGTTAGTTGTTGCACCTCCTCCCTGTATACTGATTCGTTGTTCTTCTTGATGAGACCCACTACGGTCGTGTCATCGGCGAGCTTGATAATATGATTCGATCTGTGCATTGCTGCAAAAGTCGTGAGTCAGCAAGGTGAACAGCAGTGGACTGAGCATGCAGCCCTGAAGGGCTCCAGTGTTGTGTGGTGGTGCTGGATCCACCAAGTAGGTCAATGTATGATCAAAAGGTGCAGGCTATTTGGTAGTACCTTACAAAAGTACAAAAAGCTACAGCAGGGGGCAGAGCTTTTTCTCACAGAGCCCCACAGTTATGGAACAGACTTCCAATTAGTGTTCAGGACTCAGACAAAGTTTCAGTGTTTAAGCTCAGATAACATTTGGCTAAAGTCGAATTTGTTAATAATTGACTGATAACAAAATTTCAGCTCACCTCAATAGGCTTTTTTAAATTAGACGGAGAGTTTTTGAAAACCATTAGCTCGTGGTATTTGGGTGCATGTAGCTCACAGCGCATGCGCAATGACTTATTTTTCCATCCAACCATTTCAAACAATTCTTCCAGGTACAGCCATAGATGTATAAGGGTTGGGGTTGGTCTTCCTCACTGGTGCTGGTGCTGGTTGTTGACATTAGGTTTGAGCCTAATGAGACATTAGGTTTGTTGACATCTTCGGACTTGGCTCCGTCTGCTATGTCCAGCGTTGCGGTAACTGAAGTGTCACGTGATTTGTGTCATGTGCAGGTGTGATGGGTCGTGTACAAACCAATAGGGTGTTGTAATGGTATATGATTATACTTCTCATTCAACCACAATCAAATTCACTCTATCCGGATGGCGCGATTTATCTTGATAGGTTTTTTTTGAATGATGACAAACCGGAAGGAAAACAAGCCGAAAAGAAATAGGAGTAACGAGGCTATTTTTAAAAAGTAAGGAGTAAAAATAAAAAGTATGCTAAAAAAATTAGTCCATTAAAGTATAGATACTCAAAATTTCTACTTAAGTAAAGTAACGAAGTATTTGTACTTCGTTACTTGACACCTCTGCACATAACAAACACAACAAATCAAATAAAAGCAATAGTGTCTTACCATATATAGCATTTATTCTCTCAATTTGATTTTAGAGTATTTGGTAGGCTTAGAAGTAGTTGAAGTGGGGAGGAAATCAAGGTCGGCCACATATGGTTATTTTTTTTGTCAACTATTTTGTCAAGTTAAGATTAAAACTTGCATTTCTCACTGCTTTCTGTATGGTGTCGACAAATGTACACACCACAATGTCTTTAGCCGCAAGAGCCCTTCAAAAAAACTAGGATCATCAGAGCTGAGGAAGAAAGAAGAATAGAGAATCCATACATTACATATATAAAGTAAAATAAATAAATCAATAAAAAGACTGAAACAAAAACCACCTTGTGTTTCGGTGAAAGCGATATAGCTTTCTGTTCCCATCGGCGGAAACAGCCAACATTTCCGGCGTGCATGCTGGGCAGGTGAAAGGTGCACTACAGCAGAGCTGGTCTTCTTCAAAAGAAGCGTAAGAAAACTCCAAAAAGCTCCGCTGCAGTGCATCGCCGTTGATATGTCCATTCTGGAAGATATATAGAAAGAAATAGTATTTGTAATGTTGTCTGCTTATGGAAAGACATGTTATAAGTAATAACAGTAATAACAATTGCACTTCACTAAAAATCACTGGTTTGCCTGGTAAAACAGTGAAGTTTGTGCCTTCACAGGAGCAGTCTGGCACCTTTACAGTTGGCAAAATGCAAGCTGGCAAAAAGAAAGAAAACCACTAATTTTGATTATCTGTAACTGGCTGCTGACACACATGAACAGCAAAATTAAGACTTCCATGAGAACGTACCTTTCTCATGGGTGCAATATCCACCTTCTCCTTTAATGATGCATGAGGTTGGAGGAATGGCTTCAAAAAAACCCATGAATCACACTTTCCCTGTTGTGGAGTGGCTGTTTTTTGTGATGCAATACATCACAGTCCCCACAGAACCAATCCTCAGGAAGACACTCTCTTTACTTTTATATGAATTTTAGATTTAAACTTAAATTCATCACTGTTATTTTATCAAATTCATCTTGAGGATTTAGTATTTCTGAGGGAACCTCCATGCTGGATGACAGGAAACACTCAACCAGAGGGTATGTGACAGTAAAACACAGCTGTAGCTGAGGCTTTGCGTCACCCTCCTCGCCTTCCCCTCGTCTTGCCACGACCTACAAAGACCCTTTTAGAGGTCCGTGGAGGGTCTCCTCCAGAGCCTGTACGTTTCCTCTCCAAAGCTGCTCTCTGTGTGTTGGAGTGAATATTTCTTGTAAGACTGATGATGTTAAACATTCAATCATTCATTCATTCATTTTCTACCGCTTATCCGAACTACCTCGGGTCACGCAGAGCCTGTGTCTATCTCAGGCGTCATCGGGCATCAAGGCAGGATACACCCTGGACGGAGTGCCAACCCATCGCAGGGCACACACACACACACTCTCATTCACTCACGCAATCACACACTACGGACAAGTTTCCAGAGATGCCAATCAACCTACCATGCATGTCTTTGGACCGGGGGAGGAAACCAGAGTACCCGGAGGAAACCCCCGAGGCACGGGGAGAACATGCAAACTCCACACACACAAGGCGGAGGTGGGAATCGAACCCCCAACCCTGGAGGTGTGAGGCGAACGTGCTAACCAATAAGCCACCGTGCCCCCCGATGTTAAACATACTGGAACCAAAAGAAATGTAACTAGTGAAAAGAAAACACAACATAGTGTGTTAGTAAGGTGTTAACGGCTTGAATGAGCCTTGGCATAGAAGTCTCTAACTCAGGGGATGGGCTCCATTCTTCCAAAATATATTTTCTCATTTACTTATGCCAGAGAGCATGATAGGATGTTAATTGCTTAACTGCATCATGCAATATACCTGCCTGAAATTTAATACACTCATCCACATTCATTATGATTTTACTTCAATTTTCCCCCCCTCTGTATGCTCAAGTATAAAATGATTGAGGTATATAAAAAAGATTCAGCTATAAAGTAGACAAGTTTCAGTTCAAGAACCATGGGTCTATCCTCTTGGTAATGGGGGTCCAGACAAAGACAGAAAGAGAGGAAAGATTGAGAAATAGAGAAAGATAACAGATAGAGATTGAAGAGATGGATAGAAATATAGATGGACAGAGAGGCTGTGATAGATAGATAGATAGATAGATAGATAGATAGATAGATAGATAGATAGATAGATAGATAGATAGATAGATAGATAGATAGATAGATAGATAGAGGTTGGCTCTTAAAGGTGCCTTTGGTTTTTGGAAATCAGGTGTATCTATAGGGTGAAGGTGAAGTTTGACAGGATCTGCAGGGAGAACAGAAAAAGTTCATTATGTAGTGAAGGCTAGATATGTTGAAAAAATGTTTAAAATGTGTACCCTGATTGTGAGAGATACCATTTTTCCTTAAAATACTTAATAAATCAATAAAATTCACGTTTTTCCCATTTTCTGTAAGACTGCACAAAAGGCGCATCTTTTTTTTCTTCCTTTTTTACTGTTAATGTGGAAACCGTAGGTCGGCCTTTAATTCGTTGCTCTAACATGTAAACCATGTGAGTCTAATGGCAAAGAAAAGCATCAATTATAACATTTAAACAAATTTGATCATTACATTCAAGTATTGTGGCTTACCTGGGAAGTGGTTTGAGCGCAATGAAGTCGTGATGGCCGGTTCGTGAACGAATCAGACTGATTCGCTCTAAACAGTTCACGTCTTGAGTCAGCGCTGAGCCACAAGTTACTAAAGTTACTCACTTTCGGTCATGCCTGACAGCCCCTCGGACTCTAAATAAACTAATATCCCGGAGTATATGTAACTCCTGTACACTGAACTGAGACATGATGTGCTGAGAGAACTGTGAGCTCGAGCTGTTGATACTGTGCATGCGTGAATCACTGAACTGCTACAGCGAATCATCAGTACACTGAACTGAGAACTGTTTCTTTTGGACGCGTCCGAGAACCGATGAGCTGTTGATACTGGGCAAGTGTGAATCACTGAACTGATACAGCGAATCATCAGTAAACTGAACTGAGAACTGTTTCTTTCAGACGCATCCGAGAACTGATGTGCTGTTGATACTGCGCATGCTTGAATCACTGAACTGATACAGCGAATCATCAGTACACTGAACTGAGAACTGTTTCTTTCGGACGCGTCCGAGAACGGATGAGCTGTTGATACTGTGCATGCTTGAATCACTGAACTGATACAGCGAATCATCAGTACCAGAGCTGATTGGCCCTAGTTGTGTAGGGGCCCCGCAAATTACACAAGGCCCCGCCTCCCCTGCCTCATTTTACAGCGCGTGTTAATGTTTACTGTGTAGATGACATCATGAAGTGGAGCTATCCATCTGGCCATGAAAAGAGAAAAAGGAAACAAAATGAGAGTGAAATGCGATAAAATCAATCAGGTAAACTTGTGTTCTCTTCAAGTTTGATGTCAGCAAGGGCAAATAACAGTAAAGTTAAGTTGATGTGATTCTGTCTCTAGTCTATCTGACTAGCTACTAGTCTGTCTGTCACACAACAATTTATTGTGTGAACAGTTGCGTGAATAGACACCCAAGGGCAACGGTGTTTATAAACGGCAGCTCGATAACCGCACCACGCATGAACATGCGTTCATATGCTTTCCAGCAGCAACATCTGTGTGGGGACCAGTACAAAAAGTAGCATGATAGCACTCCTAAATGACAATGTTTATAGTCTCTCAATCAAGGTTACAACCACGTTAATGCAATATGGAAACCATTGGATTTACACTGGAATGGTCATAATGCCAGGTCAATATGAATGCACATCCCTCAGTAAACAATAACCATCAGGGATCAAGTATTGCTCTCATGCATACTATAAAACACAGTGATACGGTATGGCAAGCCATTTTAGATTTTATACATTCACATGATATGGATTTCTGATGTCAAGAATTCAGTTTTCAATACTTAAAATGTAAATATTAAGAGTGTGATTTCTAGTAGTAACCATATTTTTGATAACAGGAATTACATTTTACACTAGTAAAAACGTAATTTCTGATATCTGCTATTGCATATTAACTAGTTGAATATTGCAAGAGCCAAGTCATATTATAAATAGTATTTTATATTTGGAAATGGATAAAGAGGAATCTGAGGGAGGCAGTTTAAGTGGGGCCTAATGCAGCTTATAAAATGAATAATGTATGTACTGGGTACATAAAATGAATGTACTGGGTGTTTTAGTTGCAAAACTTAAATGTAAGAAACGTATTCAACTAAAGTTATGATTACAAAGAACTTTTCGAATGTGAAAAGTTCGAACAATTGATTGTATTAATATCTGCCGGGAGCGGCGGGATGAAGGAATTTACGTCATTACGTCATTGTGAACGACGTAATTATGTCAGGACGTAAAAGAACTGGTGAACTGGATTTTTGAACTGGTTCATTAAAACGAACTGTCTGAAAGAACCGGTTCACGGAAAAGAACCGAACTTCACATCACTACAATGAATTAAAATTCGCGGCCTGCAGAAATCACCCAATCGCGAAGCAGGCTGGCTCCGTCTCCATAGCAGCCGTCTCTGCTGAGGCTCACGGGTAATGCGGTTGTCCACTAATTTATTTAATTTTTATTTTATTTTATTTTAATTTAATTAATAACCACAACTAGGGGGCACGGTGGCTTAGTGGTTAGCACGTTCGCCTCACACCTCCAGGGTTGTGGGTTCGATTCCCACCTCCGCCTTGTGTGTGTGGAGTTTGCATGTTCTCCCCATGCCTCGGGGGTTTCCTCCGGGTACTCCGGTTTCCTCCCCCGGTCCAAAGACATGCATGGTAGGTTGATTGGCATCTCCGGAAATTTGTCCGTAGTGTGTGATTGCGTGAGTGAATGAGTGTGTGTGTGTGTGCCCTGCGATGAGTTGGCACTCCGTCCAGGGTGTATCCTGCCTTGATGCCCGATGACGCCTGAGACAGACACAGGCTCTGCGTGACCCGAGGTAGTTCGGATAAGCAGTAGAAAATGAGTGAGTGAGAATAACCACAACTAATCCCTCGTTCTCACAATAGAAGGAGAATGAAATAAAACAGATGGTCATGACATCGTATTGTTGAATTCTTTTTCTAAAAAGTAACATTTTTTTAACTTTACTAATTACTCCCAAAAACTTTTTGTGAACGCTGTGTTGTATGTGCAGCTGGGAAAGGCATTCTGTTTATTCAGAAAAATGCTGCACTGAAACAGGCTTGTCATGTGCAGAGGTGGGTAGTAACGAGTTACATTTACTCCGTTACATTTACTTGAGTAAGTTTTTGAAAAAATTATACTTCTAGGAGTAGTTTTAAATCACTATACTTTTTACTTTTACTTGAGTAGATTTGTGAAGAAGAAACTGTACTCTTACTCCGCTACATTAGGCTACAATGAGCTTGTTACTTTTCTTTTTACCTCTTTGGTATTCTACGCATCAATTTTAATGTTTAATTTTGACAGATAGAGAAACTTCCGCTAAGGCTCTACCACGTGACTGTTTCACCAATCAAACGTAGTTGTGCAGTCTCGTCACGTTACCATACTCAATCTCAGCGGCGGGCAGTGTTGCCAGATTGGGCTCCTTTTGGTCACGTCCGACCGGAAAAAAATGCATTGGGCGGGTCTTTAAAATTTGGGCTGGTTTTTGATGCAAAAGGCGGGTTTTTATTTTTGACTATAAACAGTATTCTTTATTATTTTCTAATGAAAACTAACTATAAAATAAATTATATAATGTAGGATGACGTTTAAATTAGGTATGGTTCAGGTTAGCCAATAAGGTTCAGGGGAATCCTGTCCAATCAGACTTCAAGCTTGGCGGGTTTTTGTAGGCTAATTCGTAATATCGTCAAAAACTGCATCATCATCATCATGCCAAAGTGGGGTAAATATAAAAAGTCCTACAGAAAGAAATGGGAGAGCGACCCGTCTTTAAAAACATGGATTACACCTGTGGTAGGCAATGATACAACGGCATTTTGTAAATACTGTCAATCAGAAATCAGAGCACAGTTAAATGATTTGAAAGAGCATGCTAATACAAAAAACACAAATCGCGCTGTGCACCAAGTATAAAAACTTACTGTGTCAGCGGGAGCAGCAGGTCCTATTATTAAATAGTTCTAGAATTGTTCTATAATAAAGACGTTTTCATCAGTTCTGCGGGGATTATTAAACTTCATATTAAAAGGGGAACTTCATATTAAAAGGTAAGCGTGTTTATGCTATTAGCCTTGAGTTTTATTTTGATGTAATTCTGATGTTTGATCATTTCTGAAACGTAATAGCTGATATAGTGTCTAGTGATGATTCAGTGTATCATTCAGTCATTATTTTATTTAAAATTAAAAGAAGGAAAAAACGAGAATTCATGTTGATCCGCCCAGTGGTCTATAGGTTTAATAATAATAATAATAATTTTAATAATAATAATATAAAAAAAATAATTAGTTGGTAATTAAGCACAAATTTGTAAGTAGCCTACTAATACAAAAAGAAAAGTATAATGAAATGATTTGAGAATTGGCCTATTAGAAAAGAACTGTAGTTCTGACAATAGTAGCACAAGAACAATAAAAAAATGTCCCCTTTTGAGGTTTCCGATGTAGACCTTGTGTTTTATTAAAATTATCATTTATATTTAAAAAAAAAAAGATGCACTGGATAGTCTGGTTGTTTAATAAGAAGAAAAATTGTGTGTTTTATTCTAGGGCTGGGCGATTTGGCCTAAAATCAAAATCTCGATTAATTGAACATTTTAACTCGATTACGATTAATGAACGATTATTTTATTTTTATTTTTTTTGCTCTCATAGTTCACTGACAAGTTTTGTTTAGTAAATATGCTCACATATTACAAGTGAGAGATTTTTGAATGAAGGGTGCATAACTTGATTTTAAAATAATTGAAGGAAACACACACTATCTACTAGCTATGGTTATTTATTGAACATCAATGTTAAACAACTGAAATTAAAGCACACGTTGCCTAAAACGAAGTCACTTTGTTCTTATAAAAAAAGTAAAAATAAATAACTTGCACTTTTGGAAACAAAATGAATTATTTTCAATGTTTTTCATATTAAAAGTAGAAAATAAGCAGTATCTCTTCTAAATAAAATAACTCTTGTATAGCTTCGCTCCACTGTAGCCAAGGGAGTCATATCCTTTGTGATGTAATAACAAATAGCGTCAGTTATTTCTTTCCATCTTCTTGAACTCTTCTCATACTGTGTGGCATTTGTGAATGCATTTGTTATCGACATCTGCTTTGCGGAGGCACTTGTTGCTGGGCGCTTGTCAGTCTCTTTTTGTTTTTTTTGAGCCATGCACTGTTCATATTCAGTAACGTGATTGCGCTCCAAGTGTTGAAACAAATTGGTGGTGTTACCTTTGGGCGTCGAAACTGTTTTTCTACAGTGTCTACATCTGACTTCATTTTGTTCGATGTCATCCTTACTGAAGCCAAAATATGTCCAAACGACAGAGACTGCGTTTTTCTTTGGTACAAGCTGCTCTTGTTGCTCAGTTGTCTGAGTGTTTAAGCTCTCCATGCTCGACATGTCGGTGGAGTAACGTACTGTTTTTAATGGGAAAGTAATCGAAATAATCGACCTGGAAAAAAATTATCGATTATAGGTTCTGAATGTCGATTTCGATTACTTTTCGATTAATTGCTCAGCCCTATTTTATTCTATAACAGTTTTTAATAACAGTATGTATTTTGGGCTGGTATTTTTTGAAATGGGCGGGTTTTAAGCTGTAGCTGGGCTGGAAATCTTTAGTCCAATCTCGCAACACTGGCGGCGGGACGGGTTAGTTAGCAACACAGCAGCTTTGTCGAGTTCAGCTGTTTCGAGTTTTTTTATGTGCTCAACTTTACTCAGCGCCGCAAGAACCTACAAACAGATGACATCAGACGTGTCGTTTCTTGCAGCGCCGAACACACATATTTAAAGGGATAGTTCACTCAAAATGAAAATTCTGTCATCATTTACTCACTCTCATGTTGTTACAAACCTGTATAAATTTCTTTGTTCTGATGAACATGAAGCAAGATATTTTGAGAAACAAAAACAGCTTTGCAACCAGAAGCTTTAGTTTACCTGAAATTAAGGAAAGTACTAGAGGTTTCCTGAAATTAATTAAAGGAGTAGAGATGTATTTCATTATTATTGCCCTTTCATCAAGGCATCAAATGTGCAACAATCACAACACAAAAGAAATGAAATGTGTGTGTGTTTCCTTCTGTTGTTCTGTCACTGGAGACCCACACACAGTTTATGAGAATTTATGGGCTGCCTCGTTCTAGTTCTGCCTGGTAAAAAAAGTATAAAGGTTTGGAAATTTGTGTTACTTGTGCATATTTATTTTTTATTTATTATTATTTTATTTATTAAGTACTTGAATTTACCTGAATTATTTTAATTTAAGCTATTTTGTAATTAATTAATTTTAATTTATTTTATTGATTGGATGAGCCATAATTTGCCTAAAGATTATTTTGTATTTTTGTCTGTCTGATTGTTGTCGTGTTAAAAAATAAATCAGACGTTACTCAACAGTTAATCAGTACTTGAGTAGTTTTTTCACCAAGTACTTTTTTACTCTTATTCAAGTAATTATTTTGATGTCTACTTTTTACTTTTACTTGAGTCATATTATTCTGAAGTAACAGTACTTTTACTTGAGTACAATTTTTGGCTACTCTACCCACCTCTGAATATAATTGAAAAAAAAAAACACACACACCGTCTCGGACTTGAGGGATTCACTCAAAACACATGCTGATACCTAAGATTGCATGAAAATGATCATACCACACACAAATCATCAGATTTTCGAGTTTAAATTATATTTTTATCAACATATTGGCCTTTAAAATGAACTATTATACTTATATTATCTAGCATAAAATAATGTAAAAAGGCTTTTTTCCAAGATTTCTGACATAAACACACTGTGTCCTATCATGTTTCATGGAAACAAGGTGAAACAGGCTTGTTTTGTCAGATGTGTTTTGTCAAGCTTGTCAGATGTGTGCTTATATAAGGTTGCATGAAAAACCACTAAGGAAGGCGCTAGAGGGCAGGCACTAAATTCCTGGGGTTTCGTTCCACGATGTAAAGTGGGCGTGTTTTCGGAGGTCTTGGAAAACGCCCTCTTTCAAAAAAAAAATAAATAAAAAAAATAAGACAGGTCACCGATCATGCGCAGAATGCTGTTTCATTTGCGCGGGCTTCCAGTCCCAGGATCAACTCAGATGGATAATGAAGGAGAAATAAAAAGCAAAGCTACGATGGATAATAAAGGACAAAACTGTCATACAGGTAGATTTTATATTTTATATCCAACCAATTCGATGCCAATAGTATCAGGTAATCAGACAACTGTTGATCATAAAGCACTAATGCTGGATGTCACCAATGTCATGCATTCTTAATGAGTATTTTTCCCCCCTTCTCTTTTCAAGGTTATCAACTTCTATTTGTCCTTGCTAATGAAGAGAAACAGTGATCAGCTGGGAGCCTTAAAGTCTTCTCTTACAGCACTTTTTTCTACCCAAAGCTTCAAAGTGGTGAAGGCCATGCAGCAGTGAAGAACTGGACAAAAACTCAGGACCTCTTCCTCTTGGATCTTGTTTTTGTTCCTTTGCACCTAGGCATGCACTGGGATTTGGCTGTAAGTCATATATAAGTTGGGATGCATTGTTTTAATATTTATGTTTTTGAAAAGTGTAAAACAATATTTTTGATTTTCAGTTTGTCTTTAACTTGCCTTCAGTATATTGCTTCTAACCACCAGGTAATTGGTGGTTAGAAGACCATACAGTGCTATGACTCAATGACTCAGAGACCAGAGACATGATGATATGTCATGTTGTTGTGAGTGTCTTCTTATTTTTGCTGTTATATTAACCTTTGTTCTATGTTTATGTTTTGTAAAGCTGCTTTGAGACAATGTCAATTGTAAAAAGTGCTATACAAATAAACTTGAATTGAATTGAACTGTTATTCTGTGGCTTGATCATTCATCTTTGCATATCCAGATGTTTTATTTAACAGAAAGTACCTCACAAAGGAGCACAGGGTCAAGAAAGGATGCATCTTGGAGGCTTCCAGATGGACCATCGTCCGAATGAGAACTTTTGTATGACACCATATAATGAATTATATGGGTCTTCTCTGAATTAGGTGTCATTTTAAGACTAAATGTTCTGCTATTGTGTCCAGACAATTCCTAAACAGTTGAATGGCAATGACTGTGGTGTTTTTGTAAATATGCAGACTTCCTTTCCCAACGAAAGCAATTCACATTCAGACAGGTACAACGGTGCTCCTGTTCACATTTAATCCTCAAACATTTTATTATGCTCCTGATTCATCTGTCTCTTTCTCTGTAGTGTGACATTCCACTCTTCAGAAAAGTGATGGTATGGGAGATAGTACATCAGAAGATTCTGTAAGCCCTGAAGCAACCAGTCCTTCAAACATAATGAAACATCTTATGTTCTTTTTATGTAAATTAAATTTAGTATGAAACTATGAATAATTGCAAGGGCTTTCTTTACGAGCAGTGATCTGTGGAAAAGTATGAAGATGAATAAAATCTGAGGTTAAACTGCAGATTTGTCTTGTGTGATAGAACTCATGATAGATTTGATGTGAAGTCAGTAAGCTTATTGAAGTGAAATGGGCATACCATAACTGAATAGTATATTGCGAACATGGAACGATCAGGACAGGTATCTGAATTTATAACTGTGTTAATGTAATTTGACATGAAACACCTGAGATTAGGACAGGTATCTGAAATTATAACTGTGTTAATGTAATTTGACATGAAACACCTGAGACCAGGACAGGTATCTGAAGTTATAACAATATTAATGTAATTTGACACAGAACACCTGAGATCAGGACAGGTATCTGAAGTTATAACAATATTAATGTAATTTGACATGAAACACCTGAGATTAGGACAGGTATCTGAAGTTAGAACAATATTAATGTAATTTGACATGAAAGACCAGGACAGGTATTTTATTAGTATGAATGTCACAATACACTCGCAACTGTGGAAAGGTTATCTAAAGTTGTAACAGTATGAATATAATTGGGGAAAAAAACACCCACCGTCTTGGACAAGTAACGTTATCTGAAGCAATTTATGCAAACGGCGTTCCTCCCAATCTGCACATGATCGTTGACCTATGCAGATTATCAAATAGGCCACGCCTCCCCGATGACGCAATATCTGTTACGCTGTCCTGAAATCCCTGGAAATAAGTGCCTGCCGGCGCTAGAGCGCTGAGACCGTGGGAAACGCGTTTTCAGATCCTGAGAAGCACTTTTGCACATGCATGCAGGGATTCACTCAAATCACACGCTGACACCTAAGATTGCATGAAAATGATCATACCACACACAAATCATCAGATTTTCGAGTTTAAATCATATTTTTATCAACATATTGGCCTTTAATATGAGCTATTATAATTTATATTATTTAGCATAAAATAATGTAAAAAAGCTTTTTTCCGAGAGTTCCTGTTAATGACCAATGGCGTAAAGACGTGACTCCGGGAGCTCCTGCAGAAACTTTTTATAAAGACTATCAGGGTGTTTTCGACTGACGTGGTGTGTACAGATTTTGAAATCATAGAGCCTTTTTGATTGTATTAAATGCCGTTATGCCTCCAAAACCAAGAAATGCGTACAACCAGACGGCATCGAGAGCAGGGGCTACATCCCCGGCTCAGCGTGATCCTGTCAGACCGCCGCCTCATGACGGAGATGGCGTTAACATCGCTAGCACCATCACAGCTTCGAGTGTAGCTTCTGCGGAAAAATTTATGCTACCTCAAGAGTAGCATAAATTGCTACTCTTGAGGTACGCCACGTCGTCTGTGCAAGTTGACAGCGATTCCTCCATCGCAGTCAACTTGCACAGACGATGTGGCGTACCTCAAGAGTAAAGTGGAGAGCCTGTCTAATAAAGTTCTGGCTCTTGAGAATAAATGTGAAGATCTAGAAGGTAGATCTCGCCGCAATAACATCCGTATAATCGGGTTATCTGAGCAATGTGGCACGGTTACCATGACATCTACCTCCACTTTGCTTAAGGAAGCTCTTAACTTGGAGAAAAGCACCTCTTATTGATCGTGCTCATCGATCCTTAAACCCCAAGCCCAAACCTGGAGAGCGGCCACGTCCAATAATAGCACGTTTACATTATTACGCAGACTGTGTCGACATCCTTCAACGTGCCAGGACCCAGCAGCGGATCAAGTTTGGGGACTCTACAATCTCCATCTTTCCGGATCACACAGCCCGGACATGGCTTTAATGATGTCAGGAGGCAACTCAGGGACATTCCAGGCATACGGTATGGTCTGATATATCCTGCCCTCCTCCGGGGTGGGGGTTACAAAGGATTTCATATGCCCTGGGGAGGCTGCTGTCTTTATTAAAACACTTAAATAGTTATAACTGATTTTGAGTGCCACCTGCCTACAAAATGACATTGAATGTCTATATAACATGAATATGTAACATCAAAGTAAATTTGACTTTGAGACATAAGTAACAGTGGCACAAATATTTTATTTTGATATTATTTTGGTACCTTATCGTTTAAGCATGGGGTAATAGTAGGTGCGGGGGGAGGGGGGTCTGTGTTTATCTGTTATTTTTGTCTTTTCCCATTTTACCTTTTTTTTTTTTTTTTTTGGAAGTCGAATTGTGGTTGCAGTTTCAGTTATGCTATAAATTAAACATGACAAGTATTAAAGCTTTAAATGCGAGCTTTGTTAGTTGGAATATCAAGGGTTTGGGGAGTGCTGTCAAACGCTCAAAGGTGTTTTCTCATTTAAAGCGTCTGGTATTGTTTTTCTGCAGGAGACCCACATGCGAAATAATGACAAGACACGGCTGAGGTGTCCCTGGGTTGCGGAAGTATTCCATTCCAGCTTTAATTCTAAAGCCAGAGGGGTTGCCATTCTAAGTCGGTTCCATTCACACAGCCATTCTAGCCATTCAAACGCTCAAAGGTGTTTTCTCATTTAAAGCGTCTGATATTGTTTTTCTGCAGGAGACCCACATGCGAAATAATGACAAGACACGGCTGAGGTGTCCCTGGGTTGCGGAAGTATTCCATTCCAGCTTTAATTCTAAAGCCAGAGGGGTTGCCATTCTAAGTCGGTTCCATTCACACAGACCAAAATCATTTCAGACAAGGATGGCAGGTATTTGATCATTTTAGGGACTATATACCAGGTTCCAGTGCTACTTGTCAATGTATATGCACCAAATTTTGATAATCCTAGTTTTTTAAATAATCTGTTTAAGAAACTACCATCTTTAAATGATGTATTTTTGGTATTCGGCGGGGACATGAATTGTGTTGTGAATTCCCAGCTAGACCGTTCTACAGTCAGCTTGAATCAGTCACAAATGGCTAGAACTCTAAGTAGTTTTATGTCCAACAATGACTACATTGACCCCTGGAGGGATTGCAATCCTACTGGCAGTCAATACTCCTTTTATTCACATGTACACCAGACATTTTCCCGTATCGACTATTTTTTTATTGATGCCAGACTGATGCCCAAAGTGACTTGTTTGTTACTTGTTATCATCCTATTATTATTTCAGACCATTCGCCTTTAACCTTGGACATTCAGTTCTTGTCTGGATCTCGACAATTAAAATTTATTATAAGTACAATGGAGGATTTTATATCTCTCAACCAATCTGAATCGGAACCCATTTCTAAGACGCTCCTGTGGGAATCTTTAAAGGCCTACTTACGGGGTCAGATTATTTCATATTCTGCTCATTTGAAGAAATTAAGAACGTCAACCATTCAAAAATTATCAGCTGATCTGGAATCTGTGGATCAACAGCTTGCCTCATCCACGATTCCTGATTTGTTAAGGCGGCATGTGGTATTAAAAACAGAGTTAGACTTGATCACAACTAATGAAGCAGAGTGGTTACTTCTACATTCTCAGGCCAAATACTACGAATATGGAGACAAATCTGGAAGATTACTAGCTCACCGATTGCTTCGACAAGCAGCCTCACGTTTAATACCTTGTGTTAGAGATGAGTCGGGGATGTTGGTGGAGGAACCTGACCTTATACAGTAAATTCAGTATTTTCATCCTTTTATAAATCTTTGTATAGTTCTGAATTTCCTTCGGATTTGACTGATATGGATGCGTTTTTGCAAGACCTAGACTTTCCGGATATGAGCACAGAAGCAATTGATCAGTTGGGTTCTCCACTGACTACACAAGAACTTACACTGGCACTACAAAATATGCAAAATAATAAGTCTCCTGGGCCAGACGGGTTTCCGGTTGAATTTTTCCAGGCATTCCATAATCAACTCATTCCGCTGTTACATGCTGTTTATGTAGAATCTCTGTCAAATGGCTCTCTTCCTTAGACAGGCCTCTATTAGCGTTCTTTTGAAAAAGGTCAAGGATCCCGAACTTTGTACTTCTTACAGACCTATCTTTTTGATGAATGTCGATACAAAAGTTCTCGCGAAAGCCTTGGCATGTCGTCTAGAGAAGGTGCTTCCGACAATTATATCTCAGGAGCAGACAGGCTTCATAAAACGACACCAGCTTTTTTACAATGTTCGAACTTTATTAAATGTTATTTACTCGAAAGAAACCGCTGCCATTCCAGAAGTTGTAATCTCTGTTGATGCAGAAAAGGCGTTTGAAAGAGTTGAATGGAATTACTTGTTTGCAGTTTTGAAAAAATTTGGTTTTGGTAATGTTTTTATATCATGGATACACCTTCTGTATACGTCACCTTGCGTCAGTATCACAACTAATAATGTTCAATCTAGTTATTTTTCTTTAAACTGTGGCTGTAGACAAGGTTGTCCTCTGTCTCCCCTCCTCTTTGCTCTTGCAGTAGACCCTCTGTCCATTTATTTGAAGTCTTTCCCCATTTTTAGCGGCATTACGCGTTCCCATGTCGAATTCAAACTTTCTTTATATGCTGATGATCTGCTATTGTATATCACAAATCCTGTAGGGGCGTGCCCTGCTATCCTTTCTTTTTTTCACAGATTCGGTTCATTTTCGGGATACAAGATCAATGTCTCGAAGAGCAAATGTTACCCGGTCAATGCCCTAGCAATGCAGCTCTCTCAATCTGATATCCCCTTCAAACTGAGTCCTTCGGGATTTAAGTATCTGGGGGTTCATGTGGCTAGGTCCTACAAAACTCTTTATGATGTAAACTTTTCTCCCCTATTAACTGAGATTAAGGCTGATTTCCAAAGATGGGGTTCCCTCCCCCTTTCCCTGATCGGTAGAATTAACGTGGTTAAAATGAGTGTCCTCCCAAAATTCTTTTTTCTGTTCCAGTCCCTACATATATTTTTATCTAAAGGTTTTTTCCAAAACATTGATTCAGTTATATCTCATTTTCTGTGGAATGGTAAGACACCTACAGTTAGGCTGAAATTACTTCAGAATTGCAAATTCGATGGTGGCCTCTCTCTACCAAATTTCAAAGTTTATTATTGGGCTACGAATATAACCAAAACTATATTTTGGCTAAAATTGGTTATGTCATTTGGTAAAAAAATTGGAAATACAATCATGTCCCTCGTCCTCTTTACTGGCAATACTGACTGGCATGGCTTCAGTCAGCCCCTATGGCTTTACTAGCAACCCAGTGGTCATTTCCACATTAAAGATATGGTTTCAATTTAGGAAGCATTTTAAATTTCTTACTCCCGCCATATCAAGTCCACTGTTGAGGAATTATGCGTTCAAACCTGCTTTTACTGATTCTATTTTCACTTTATGGCATGATAAGGGTATGAAATGTTTTAAGGATTTTTATAAAGATGGGGTTTTTCGTTCTTTCACAAATCTAACTAGCGAGTTCGACCTCCCACCTTCAAATCTTTTTAGGTATTTCCAAATTAGGAACTGCGTAAAAATTTTATTTCCTAATTTTCCACAAATTCCTCCCGAGCAGACATGGGACAGTCTTTTACGGTTGAATCCTTCACAAAGATCTTTAATTTCAAATGTCTATGGTACTATTCAGTCCTACGATGATCATTTAGCGTCTAGGCCTCAAGCCTAGAGGAGGCTTGGGAGAAAGAGTTGGGTTTGGACTTTGATGTTTGGATCAATGAGGTCATGTCTTTTCTAAAACTGGGAAAAATAAGGTATTCTAAAAAAGGTAATCTCGCCAAATTTTACAAGAAGTGGCAACCATTTATGCAAGCTAGCTAGGCCTGACTCCAACATGCATTCTTTAGTGTATTTATTTTTTTTTTATTGTTTTTTTTTTTTTTTATGGGGAAAAAAAAAGAAAATGTTGTATACAAATATGTTGGTTATTGTTATCCAAGTGTCTTCACGTTTTTTTTTTTTTGTGTGCAAACCAATAAATATATGAAACAGAAAAAATCTTTTTTCCGAGATTTCTGACATACAGTAAACACACTGTGTCCTATCATGTTTCATGGAAACAAGATGAAACAGCCCTTTTGAAGCTTGTCAGATGTGTGCTTATATAAGGTTGCACGAAAAACCACTAAAGGAAGGCGCTAGAGCACTGAGACTGCTGGAAACGCGTTTTCAGCTACTAAGAAGCACTTTTGTACATGCATGCAGGGATTCACTCAAAACACATGCTGATACCTAAGATTGCATGAAAATGATCATACCACACACAAATCATCAGATTTACGAGTTTAAATCATATTTTAATCAACACATTGGCCTTTAATATGAACTATTATATTATGTAGCATAAAATAATGTAAAAAAGCTTTTTTCCAAGATTTCTGACATAAACACACTGTGTACGATCATGTTTCATGGAAACAAGGTGAAACAGCCCTTTACAAGCTTGTCAGATGTGTGCTTATTTAAGGTTCCACTAAAGAAAGGCGCTAGAACACTGAGACTGCGGGAAACGCGTTTTCAGCTCCTGAGAAGCACTTTTGTACATGCATGCAGGGATTCACTCAAAACACATGCTGATACCTAAGATTGCATGAAAATGATCATACCACACACAAATCATCAGCTTTTCGAGTTTAAATCAAATTTTTATCAACATATTAGCCTTTAAAATGAACTATTATATTTTATTTCATTTAGCATAAAATAATGTAAAAAGCTTTTTTCCGAGATTTCTGACATTAACACACTGTGTCCGAACAAGTTTCATGGAAACAAGGTGAAACAGCCCTTTTCAAGCTTGTCAGATGTGTGCTTATATAAGGTTGCACGAAAAACCACTAAAGGAAGGCACTAGAGCGCGGAGACTGCGGGAAACGTGTTTTCAGCTCCTGAGAAGCACTTTTGTACATGTGTTACGTGCTGTGTTTGTCGGTTCTGTGTTTTTTTTTGTTGTTCTTTCCCGCTCTCTCTTTGGACACCTTTTCTGTCAATCTGGATTACCCTATGTGACGTCACTCGTCGATTCACCAATCAACGCCCGATACCGCCTATTTAAACCCGCCACCATTCATTCATTCATGGAGTTGGTGCGCTTGTGTTCCGGTTGAATTTGACCTAGTGTCGATAACGTGTCTCGATTTGTTCGTTGCGTTGTTTTTCCGTTGTATGTCATACTGTTCCTGTAACCCCACTCGTTAGTCACTCGTTCTGCGTATGTATGTATGTTAGTGGTCATTCACCCTGTGTGTGACATAGTGTATGTTGGGGAAAGTGGACAGGTAAGTACGTCACGTGACATACATGGTGCAACACGTAGGTACTCTGTGGTATAGTGCAATACACCTCCTTTCCAGTTAGTGGCACTATGCACCTATGTGATTGAACAGCATATGTATGTATGTGGAGAGGAAGAGAAAAAGCGCGTGTGAAGAAGTTGAGTAAAGAAAAGATATTGTTAACCTTGGCTGTGACTGCTTTGTTCCTACTACGTACACAACATACTCATTCCTGTATTAGACACATTAGGTTAGGAGCGTGTGCCACCCTCTGTACGTTTTGTTTGGGTAGGTAGTGTAGGTTAGTTAGGGCGTCGTTCGACGCTCAAGCTCTGTCTCATTACTTTTCCTTTGTAGTTTAGGTTAGAGGGTTAATTTCAAGGTAGAGTGGTTTTGTTTTGCTTATTTCTTTGTTTTCGCACAGCTCCGTGTCCCTTTCCCCCCTTTGTGTCTTTTGTTACCTGGTTTTTGTAAATATTGTAAATATTAGCTGTTCTTTCACTTGTCACAACCACTTGTATATACACGCAGGTTTTGCCCTCTATTTTGTTGTCCTGGTTGTTGATTGCCACATACACACCAAAGAAAATACAACCTTATCATTGCATGTTGTTGCATCCCATCCATACCCCTAAACATCTTCTGGGATCGTAACAACATGCATGCAGGGATTCACTCAAAACACATGCACAAAACACCTAAGATTGCATGAAAATGATCATACCACACACAAATCATCAGATTTTCGAGTTTAAATCATATTTTGCTCCTGAGAAGCACTTTTGTACATGCATTCAGGTTGCACAACAAACCACTAAAGGAAGGCGCCTAGAGGGCAGGCACTAAATTCCTGGGGTTTCGTTCCACGACGTAAAGTGGGTGTGTTTTCGGAGGTCTTGTGTTTTCGGAGGCACTCTTTCAAAAAAAATAAATAAATAAAAAATAAGACAGGTCACCGATCATGCGCAGAATGCTGTTTCATTTGCGCGGGCTTCCAATCCCAGGATCAACTCAGATGGATAATGAAGGAGAAATAAAAAGCAAAGCTACGATGGATAATAAAGGACAAAACTGTCATACAGGTAGATTTTATATTTTATATCAATTATGCTTCATTATCTTACAGTTAAGCTGTTTTCGAAAACAAATAAACAACCAAAAACGTTTTTGTATAGCCTATGCATCCTTCCACAGTTAAGTTATACTAAACGAATATAATAAAAAGATCATGGAGACCAAAGTAATAAACCTCATTATACTTTAATACTCTATTTATATACTTTGTTTCTATCAGACTGGATCCCAACAAATTTCAAATTCTATCTCAGGTGTTTCATTTCAAATTACATTAATATTGTTATAACTTCAGATACCTGTCCTGATCTCAGGTGTTTCATTTCAAATTACATTAATATTGTTATAACTTCAGATACCTGTCCTGATCTCAGGTGTTTCATTTCAAACTACATTAATAGTGTTATAAACTTCAGATACCTGTCGTGATCTCAGGTGTTTCGTGTCAAATTACATTAACACAGTTATAACTTCAGATACCTGTCCTAATCTCAGGTGTTTCATGTCAAATTACATTAATAGTGTTATAACGTCAGATACCTGTCCTAACCTCAGGTGTTTCATGTCAAATTACATTAACACAGTTATAATTTCAGATACCTGTCCTGATCTCAGGTGTTTCATGTCAAATTACATTAAGACAGTTATAATTTCAGATACCTGTCCTGATCTCAGGTGTTTCATGTCAAAGTACATTAACACAGTTATAATTTCAGATACCTGTCCTAATCTCAGGTGTTTCATGTCAAATTACATTAATAGTGTTATAACTTCGGATACCTGTCCTGATCTCAGGTGTTCCGTGTCAAATTACATTAATATTGTTATAACTTCAGATACCTGTCCTGATCTCAGGTGTATCATGTCAAATTACATTAATAGTGTTATAACTTCAGATACCTGTCCTAATCTCAGGTGTTTCATGTTAAATTATATTAATAGTTGTATAACTTCAGATACCTGTCCTGATCTCAGGTGTTTCATGTCAAATTACATTAATAGTGTTATAACTTCAGATACCTGTCCTAATTTCAGGTGTTTCAAGTCAAAGTACATTAACACAGTTATAATTTCAGATACCTATCCTGATTTCAGGTGTTTTGTGGCAAATTACATTAACACAGTTATAATTTCAGATACCTATCCTGATCTCAGGTCTTTCATGTCAAATTACATTAACACAGTTATAATTTCAGATATTTGTCCTGATCTCAGGTGTTTCATGTCAAATTACATTAACACAGTTATAACTTCAGATACCTGTCCTGATCTCAGGTGTTTCAAGTCAAATTACATTAACACAGTTATAACTTCAGATACCTGTCCTGATCTCAGGTGTTTCATGTCAAATTACATTAATAGTGTTATAACTTCAGATACCTATCCTGATCTCAGGTGTTTCATGTCAAATTACAATAATAGTGTTTTAACTTCGGATACCTATCCTGATCTCAGGTGTTTTGTGTCAAATTACATTAACACAGTTATAACTTCAGATACCTGTCCTGATCTCAGGTGTTTCATGTCAAATTACATTAATATTGTTATAACTTCAGATACCTGTCCTAATCTCAGGTGTTTTTTGTCAAATTACATTAACACAGTTATAACTTCAGATACCTGTCCTAATCCCAGGTGTTTCATGTCAAATTACATTAATAGTGTTATAACTTCAGATACCTGTCCTAATCTCAGGTGTTTTTTGTCAAATTACATTAATAGTGTTATAACCTCAGATACCTGTCCTGATCTCAGGTGTTTCGTGTCAAATTACATTAACACAATTATAACTTCAGATACCTGTCCTGATCTATATACATATATACACATACATATACACATACACACACACACACACACTGTATATATATATATATATATATATATATACATATGTATACACACACATACATGCATACATACATACACACATATGTATAAATGATGGTGAAATGTTAACAATGTGTTTTGTAAATAAAGTTTGTCCACAGATAAAGATTATTTTAGCTTGTTTATTAAGTTTTTCTGTTCTATTTATGTGTAGGACATGGCATCAGAGGTGAAGGATATTCTGGCACTACAAGACCCAAACCTGGTGATCAGCAAAGTTTTCAAACTGTGTATTATACAGGGTGACTTGGCCACAATGAAGGAGGGTTGCTGGCTTAATGACAAGGTAAAAGTTAGAAAAAAAATTGACTATTTACTTGATATGCCTTGGTTTATTGGGAATAATGCATCACTACATTTTTGTAAAGAAATGGGGGAATAAAGGTTTGTCCTCAATATTTTATAAAAAATTGTATAAAAATGAATAAATTGATTGCACATTCGGGCTGGGTATTGACACAAATTTAACAACCAATTCGATGCCAATAGTATCAGGTAATCAGACAATTGTTGATCATAAAGCCCTAATGCTGGATGTCACCAATGTCATGCATTCTTAATGAGTATTTTTCCCCCTCTTCTCTTTTCAAGGTTATCAACTTCTATTTGTCCTTGCTAATGAAGAGAAACAGTGATCAGCTGGGAGCCTTAAAGTCGTAGAGCCACTTTTTTCTACCCAAAGCTTCAGAGTGGTGAAGGCCATGCAGCAGTGAAGAACTGGACAAAAACTCAGGACCTCTTCCTCTTGGATCTTGTTTTTGTTCCTTTGCACCTAGGCATGCACTGGGATTTGGCTGTAAGTCATATATAAGTTGGAATCCATTGTTTTAATAATTATGTTTTTGAAAAGTGTAAAACAATATTTTTGATTTTCAGTTTGTCTTTAACTTGCCTACAGTATATTGCTTCTAACCACCAGGTAATTGGTGGTTAGAAGACCATACAGTGCTATGACTCAATGACTCAGAGACATGATGATATCTGTCATGTTGTTGTGAGTGTCTTCTTATTTTTGCTGTTATATTAACCTTTGTTCTAGGTTTATGTTCTGTAAAGCTGCTTTGAGACAATGTCAATTGTAAAAAGTGCTATACAAATAAACTTGAATTGAATTGAACTGTTATTCTGTGGCTTGATCATTCATCTTTGCATATCCAGATATCCAGATGTTTTATTTAACAGAAAGTACCTCACAAAGGAGCACAGGGTCAAGAAAGGATGCATCTTGGAGGCTTCCAGATGGACCATCGTCCGAATGAGAACTTTTGTATGACAGCATATAATGAATTATATGGGTCTACTCTGAATTAGGTGTCATTTTAAGACTAAATGTTCTGCTATTGTGTCCAGACAATTCCTAAACAGTTGAATGGCAATGACTGTGGTGTTTTTGTAAATATGCAGACTTCCTTTCTCAAGGAAAGCAATTCACATTCAGACAGGTACAACGGTGCTCCTGTTCACATTTAATCCTCAAACATTTTATTATGCTCCTGATTTATCTGTCTCTTTCTCTGTAGTGTGACATTCCACTCTTCAGAAAAGTGATGGTATGGGAGATAGTACATCAGAAGATTCTGTAAGCCCTGAAGCAACCAGTCCTTCAAACATAATGAAACATCTTATGTTCTTTTTATGTAAATTAAATTTAGTATGAAACTATGAATAATTGCAAGGGCTTTCTTTACAAGCAGTGATCTGTGGAAAAGTATGAAGATGAATAAAATCTGAGGTTAAACTGCAGATTTGTCTTGTGTGATAGAACTCATGATAGAATTGATGTGAAGTCAGTAAGCTTATTGAAGTGAAATGGGCATACCATAAATGAATAGTATATTGCGAACATGGAACATGGATCAGGACAGGTATCTGAAGTTATAACAATATTAATGTAATTTGACACAGAACACCTGAGATCAGGACAGGCATCTGAAGTTATAACAATATTAATGTAATTTGACATGAAACACCTGAGATTAGGACAGGTATCTGAAGTTATAACAATGTTAATGTAATTTGACATGAAAGACCTGAGATCAGGACAGGTATTTTATTAGTATGAATGTCACAACACACTCGCAACTGTGGAAATGTTATCTAAAATTGTAACAATAGGCATATAATTGGAAAAAAAACACCCACCGTCTTGGACAAGTAACGTTATCTGAAGCAATTTATGCAAACGGCTTTCCTCCCAATCTGCGCATGATCGTTGACCTATGCAGATTATCAAATAGGCCACGCCTCCCCGATGACACAATATCTGTTACGCTGTCCTTAAATCCCTGGAAATTAGTGCCTGCCGGCGCTAGAGCGCTGGGACTGCGGGAAACGCGTTTTCAGCTCCTGAGAAGCACTTTTGTACATGCATGCAGGGATTCATTCAAAACGCATGCTGACACCTGCTGATACCTAAGATTGCATGAAAATGATCATACCACACACAAATCAAAAGATTTCCGAGTTTAAATCATAGTTTCATCAACACATTGGCCTTTATATAACATAATACATAATATAATAGTTCATATTAAAGGCCAATGTGTTGATGAACAACCTTTCGTGCAACCTTAGATGAGCACACATCTGACAAGCTTGAGAAGGGCTGTTTCACCTTGTTTCCATGAAACATGATAGGACACAGTGTGTTTATGTCAGAAATCCCGGAAAAAAGCTTTTTTACATTATTTTATGCTAAATAATATAAAATGTAATAGTTCATTTTAAAGGCCAATATGTTGATAAAAAATGTGATTTAAACACGAAAATCTGATGATTTATGTGTGGTATGATCATTTTCGTGCAATCTTAGGTATCAGCATGTGTTTTGAATAAATCCCTGCATGCATGTACAAAAGTGCTTCTCAGGAGATGAAAAGGCGTTTCCCGCAGTCACAGAGCTCTAAGCGCGTTCCTTTAGTAGTGTTTCGTGCAACCTTATATCAGCACACATCTGACAAGCTTATAAAGGGCTGTTTCCATGAAACATGATAGGACACAGTGTGTTTATGTCAGAAATCTCGGAAAAAAAGTTTTTTTTTTTACATCATTTTATTGTAAAAAATATAAAATATAATAGTTTATATTAAAGGGCAAAATGTTGATAAAATATGATTTAAACTGGAAAATCTGATGATTTATGTGTGGTATGATCATTTTCGTGCAATCTTAGGTATCAGCATGTGTTTTGAGTAAATCCCTGCATGCATGTACAAAAGTGCTTCTCAGGAGCTGAAAACGCATTTCCAGGAGTCTCATCGCTCTAGCGCTTTCCTTTAGTGGTTTTTCGTGCAACCTTATGTCAGCACACATCTGACAAGCTTGAAAAGGGCTGTTTCACCTTGTTTCCATGACATATGATGGGACACAGTGTGTTTATGTCAGGAATCTCGGGAAAAAAGCTTTTTTACATTATTTTATGATAAAAAATATAAAACATAATATTTCAAAATAAAGGCCAATATGTTGATAAAAATATGATTTACAAACGAATATCTGATGATTTTTGTGTGGTATGATCATTTTCGTGCAATCTTAGGTATCAGCATGTGTTTTGAGTAAATCCCTGCATGCATGTACAAAAGTGCTTCTCAGGTGCTGAAAACGCATTTCCCGGAGTCTCATCGCTCTAGCGCTTTCCTTTAGTGGTTTTTCGTGCAACCTTATGTCAGCACACATCTGACAAGCTTGAAAAGGGCTGTTTCACCTTGTTTCCATGAAATAAGATGGGACACAGTGTGTTTATGTCAGAAATCTCGGAAAAAAAGCTTTTTTACATTATTTTATGGTAAAAAGTATAAAATATAATAGTACAAAATAAAGGCCAATATGTTGATAAAAATATGATTTACAAACGAATATCTGATGATTTTTGTGTGGTATGATCATTTTCGTGCAATCTTAGGTATCAGCATGTGTTTTGAGTAAATCCCTGCATGCATGTACAAAAGTGCTTCTCAAGAGCTGAAAACGCGTTTCCCGCAGTCACAGTGCTCTAGCGCCTTCATTTAGTGATTTTTCATGCAACTTTATATCAGCACACATCTGACAAGCTTGAAAAGGGCTGTTTCACCTTGTTTCCATGAAATATGATGGGACACAGTGTGTTTATGTCAGGAATCTCGGGAAAAAAGCTTTTTTACATTATTTTATGATAAAAAATATAAAACATAATATTTCAAAATAAAGGCCAATATGTTGATAAAAATATGATTTACAAACGAATATCTGATGATTTTTGTGTGGTATGATCATTTTCGTGCAATCTTAGGTATCAGCATGTGTTTTGAGTAAATCCCTGCATGCATGTACAAAAGTGCTTCTCAGGTGCTGAAAACGCATTTCCCGGAGTCTCATCGCTCTAGCGCTTTCCTTTAGTGGTTTTTCGTGCAACCTTATGTCAGCACACATCTGACAAGCTTGAAAAGGGCTGTTTCACCTTGTTTCCATGAAATATGATGGGACACAGTGTGTTTATGTCAGAAATCTCGGAAAAAAAGCTTTTTTACATTATTTTATGGTAAAAAGTATAAAATATAATAGTACAAAATAAAGGCCAATATGTTGATAAAAATATGATTTACAAACGAATATCTGATGATTGTTGTGTGGTATGATCATTTTCGTGCAATCTTAGGTATCAGCATGTGTTTTGAGTAAATCCCTGCATGCATGTACAAAAGTGCTTCTCAAGAGCTGAAAACGCGTTTCCCGCAGTCACAGTGCTCTAGCAGGCTCTATTTAGTGATTTTTCATGCAACTTTATATCAGCACACATCTGACAAGCTTGAAAAGGGCTGTTTCACCTTGTTTCCATGAAATATGATGGGACACAGTGTGTTTAGGTCAGAAATCTCGGAAAAAAAGCTTTTTTACATTATTTTATGGTAAAAAATATAAAATATCATAGTTCAAAATGAAAACAAATATGTTCATAAAAATATGATTTAAACACGAAAATCTGATGATTTATGTGTGGTATGATCATTTTCGTTGAATCTTAGGTATCAGCATGTGTTTTGAATAAATCCGTGCATGCATGTACAAAAGTGCTTCTCAAGAGCTGAAAACGCATTTCCCGAAGTCTCAGGGCTCTAGCGCCTTCCTTTAGTGGTGTTTCGTGCAACCTTATATCAGCACACATCTGACAAGCTTGAAAAGGGCTGTTTCCATGAAACATGATAGGACACAGTGTGTTTATGTCAGAAATCTCGGAAAAAAAGTTTTTTTACATCATTTTATTGCAAAAAAAAAATATATAATAGTTTATATTAAAGGGCAAAATGTTGATAAAATATGATTTAAACTGGAAAATCTGATGATTTATGTGTGGTATGATCATTTTCGTGCAATCTTAGGTATCAGCATGTGTTTTAAGTAAATCCCTGCATGCATGTACAAAAGTGCTTCTCAGGAGCTGAAAACGCATTTCCCGGAGTCTCATCGCTCTAGCGCTTTCCTTTAGTGGTTTTTCGTGCAACCTTATGTCAGCACACATCTGACAAGCTTGAAAAGGGCTGTTTCACCTTGTTTCCATGAAATAAGATGGGACACAGTGTGTTTATGTCAGAAATCTCGGAAAAAAAGCTTTTTTACATTATTTTATGGTAAAAAGTATAAAATATAATAGTACAAAATAAAGGCCAATATGTTGATAAAAATATGATTTACAAACGAATATCTGATGATTTTTGTGTGGTATGATCATTTTCGTGCAATCTTAGGTATCAGCATGTGTTTTGAGTAAATCCCTGCATGCATGTACAAAAGTGCTTCTCAAGAGCTGAAAACGCGTTTCCCGCAGTCACAGTGCTCTAGCGCCTTCATTTAGTGATTTTTCATGCAACTTTATATCAGCACACATCTGACAAGCTTGAAAAGGGCTGTTTCACCTTGTTTCCATGAAATATGATGGGACACAGTGTGTTTATGTCAGAAATCTCGGAAAAAAAGCTTTTTTACATTATTTTATGGTAAAAAGTATAAAATATAATAGTACAAAATGAAGGCCAATATGTTGATAAAAATATGATTTACAAACGAATATCTGATGATTTTTGTGTGGTATGATCATTTTCGTGCAATCTTAGGTATCAGCATGTGTTTTGAGTAAATCCCTGCATGCATGTACAAAAGTGCTTCTCAGGAGCTGAAAACGCGTTTCCCGCAGTCTCAGTGCTCTAGCGCTTTCCTTTAGTGGTTTTTCGTGCAACCTTATATCAGCACACATCTGACAAGCTTGAAAAGGGCTGTTTCACCTTGTTTCCATGAAATATGATGGGACACAGTGTGTTTATGTCAGAAATCTCGGAAAAAAAGCTTTTTTACATTATTTTATGGTAAAAAGTATAAAATATAATAGTACAAAATAAAGGCCAATATGTTGATAAAAATATGATTTACAAACGAATATCTGATGATTTTTGTGTGGTATGATCATTTTCGTGCAATCTTAGGTATCAGCATGTGTTTTGAGTAAATCCCTGCATGCATGTACAAAAGTGCTTCTCAAGAGCTGAAAACGCGTTTCCCGCAGTCACAGTGCTCTAGCGCCTTCATTTAGTGATTTTTCGTGCAACTTTATATCAGCACACATCTGACAAGCTTAAAAAGGGCTGTTTCACCTTGTTTCCATGAAACATGATAGGACACAGTGTGTTTATGTCAGAAATATCGGAAAAAAAGCTTTTTTACATTATTTTCTGGTAAAAAATATAAAATATCATAGTTCAAAATGAAGGCAAATATGTTCATAAAAATATGAATTAAACACGAAAATCTAATGATTTATGTGTGGTATGATCATTTTCGTTGAATCCTAGGTATCAGCATGTGTTTTGAGTAATTCCCTAAATGCATGTACAAAAGTGCTTCTCAAGAGCTGAAAACGCGTTTCCCGAAGTCTCAGAGCTCTAGCGCCTTCCTTTAGTGGTGTTTCGTGCAACCTTATATCAGCACACATCTGACAAGCTTGAAAAGGGCTGTTTCACCTTGTTTCCATGAAATATGATGGGACACAGTGTGTTTATGTCAGAAATCTCGGGAAAAAAGCTTTTTTACATTATTTTATGATAAAAAATATAAAACATAATATTTCAAAATAAAGGCCAATATGTTGATAAAAATATGATTTACAAACGAATATCTGATGATTTTTGTGTGGTATGATCATTTTCGTGCAATCTTAGGTATCAGCATGTGTTTTGAGTGAATCCCTGAATGCATGTACAAAAGTGCTTCTCAAGAGCTGAAAACGCGTTTCCCGCAGTCACAGCGCTCTAGCGCCTTCATTTAGTGATTTTTCATGCAACTTTATATCAGCACACATCTGACAAGCTTGAAAAGGGCTGTTTCACCTTGTTTCCATGAAATATGATGGGACACAGTGTGTTTATGTCAGAAATCTCGGAAAAAAAGCTTTTTTACATTATTTTATGGTTAAAAGTATAAAATATAATAGTACAAAATAAAGGCCAATATGTTGATAAAAATATGATTTACAAACGAATATCTGATGATTTTTGTGTGGTATGATCATTTTCGTGCAATCTTAGGTATCAGCATGTGTTTTGAGTAAATCCCTGCATGCATGTACAAAAGTGCTTCTCAAGAGCTGAAAACGCGTTTCCCGAAGTCTCAGGGCTCTAGCGCCTTCCTTTAGTGGTGTTTCGTGCAACCTTATATCAGCACACATCTGACAAGCTTGAAAAGGGCTGGTTCCATGAAACATGATAGGACACAGTGTGTTTATGTCAGAAATCTCGGAAAAAAAGCTTTTTTAAATCATTTTATGGTAAAAAATATAAAATATAATAGTTCATATTAAAGACCAATATGTTGATAAAATATGATTTAAACTGGAAAATCTGATGATTTGTGTGTGGTATGATCATTTTCGTGCAATCTTAGGTATCAGCATGTGTTTTGAGTAAATCCCTGCATGCATGTACAAAAGTGCTTCTCAGGAGCTGAAAACGCATTTCCCGGAGTCTCATCGCTCTAGCGCTTTCCTTTAGTGGTTTTTCGTGCAACCTTATGTCAGCTCACATCTGACAAGCTTGAAAAGGGCTGTTTCACCTTGTTTCCATGAAACATGATAGGACACAGTGTGTTTATGTCAGAAATCTCGGAAAAAAATCTTTTTTACATCATTGGGGAGTTCATCAGAGTTCATCAGAGTTCATAGGGGTGAACTCTGTGGAACAGGAAGTAGATAAGATTAGAAAGGATGAAGTCAGGAAGGCCTTGAAGAGGATGAAAAGTGGAAAGGCAGTTGGTCCTGACGACATCCCGGTAGAGGTCTGGAAGTGTCTAGGAGAGGCAGCAGTGGAATTTTTAACTAGTTTGTTCAACAGGGTATTAGAAAGTGAGAGGATGCCTGAGGAATGGAGAAGGAGTGTGTTAGTGCCGATCTTTAAGAATAAGGGTGACGTGCAGAGTTGCAGCAACTATAGGGGGATAAAGTTGATGAGCCATACAATGAAGTTGTGGGAAAGAGTAGTGGAAGCTAGGTTAAGGAAGGTGGTGGAAATTTGTGAGCAGCAGTATGGCTTCATGCCGAGAAACAGCACAACAGATGCAATTTTTGCTCTGAGAATGTTGATGGAGAAGTATAGGGATGGTCAGAGGGAGTTGCACTGTGTGTTTGTAGACTTAGAGAAAGCGTATGACAGGGTGCCAAGAGAAGAGCTGTGGTACTGTATGAGGAAGTCAGGAGTAGCAGAGAAGTATGTCAGAGTGGTGCAGGACATGTATGAGAGGAGCAGGACAGTGGTGAGGTGTGCTGTAGGTCAGACAGAGGAGTTCACAGTGGAGGTGGGACTGCATCAGGGATCGGCTCTGAGCCCCTTCCTGTTTGCTATAGTGATGGACCAGTTGTCAGAGGAGGTCAGACAGGAGTCTCCTTGGACGATGATGTTTGCAGATGACATTGTGATCTGTAGTGAGAGCAGGGAGCAGGTGGAGGAAAACCTGGAGAGGTGGAGGTTTGCGCTGGAGAGAAGAGGAATGAAAGTCAGTCGTAGTAAGACTGAAAAGGTCTGTTTCACCTTGTTTCCATGAAACATGATAGGACACAGTGTGTTTATGTCAGAAATCTCGGGAAAAAAGCTTTTTTACATTATTTTATGATAAAAAATATAAAACATAATAGTTCAAAATAAAGGCCAATATGTTGATAAAAATATGATTTACAAACGAATATCTGATGATTTTTGTGTGGTATGATCATTTTCGTGCAATCTTAGGTATCAGCATGTGTTTTGAGTGAATCCCTGAATGCATGTACAAAAGTGCTTCTCAAGAGCTGAAAACGCGTTTCCCGCAGTCACTGCGCTCTAGCGCCTTCATTTAGTGATTTTTCATGCAACTTTATATCAGCACACATCTGACAAGCTTGAAAAGGGCTGTTTCACCTTGTTTCCATGAAATATGATGGGACACAGTGTGTTTATGTCATAAATCTCGGAAAAAAAGCTTTTTTACATTATTTTATGGTAAATAACATAAAATATAATTGTTCATATTAACGGCCAATATGTTGATAAAAATATGATTTAAACACGAAAATCTGATGATTTGTGTGTGATATGATCATTTTCATGCAATCTTAGGTATTAGTGTTAATTTCGTCACCTATATTTAATTTAGTCTTAGTTTTTGTCTTGTGCCAAATGTCCTTGTTAGTTTTAGTCATATTTAGTCATTCACATATCTTTTTTGTTAGTCTTAGTTTTAGTCGACTAAAAGTCTCGTCATTTTAGTCTAGTTTTAGTCAAAAGAAAACTCAAGGTATCTTAGTCAAGTTTTAGTCGACTAAAAGTCTTTTCATTTTAGTCTAGTTTTAGTCAAAAAATTGTAGCTTGACCACATCTGGAATCTATTGTAAGAATAAATACAACGAGGCCTCATTAAACACAAGTGTTATAGTGGAAAATAAATAACTTAATGAAAAGCCTAAGATATAGGCGCATATATATATATATATATATATAAAAAATTATTTATTATTTAT
>NC_083478.1:14745705-14807466 GCF_030014155.1 Tachysurus vachellii | reverse complement strand
GATTTCCCCATTTCTGATCTAAACTCCTATAGATATGCGTATATTCATAAATCTAGTGCATTAGGGAAGCATGTTGTCTGCTATGATGTATTAAGTATAAAATGCACTACAACAAAGTGTATAATTGACGTTTCTAGCGAGACAAATAAATGATTTACTGCTTCCACTGGGAGGCTTTGGGGATTGTGTGCATGTGTATTTTAGACGAAATGCTCCTCCCTCTGTGTCTGAAGCATTTAAAGCGTGGATCCTTTATCATTTAATGGCAATATCGCAACATGTTGTCACTTTTTTAACCTCGTACACTGCTATATGCTAAAAAACAGAATGAGATTGTGGGACTCCGTCCAGGGTGTAACATGCCCGATGACGCCTGAGATAGGCACAGGCTCCCCGTGACCCGAGGTAGTTCGGATAAGCGGTAGAAAATGAGTGAGTGAGTGAGAGGTTGTGGGAGAAGAAGAAGAGACAAAACCTAGCAAAGTTTCAAAATAAATAGTTTTGAATGAACAAAGTGAAGTTGTAGGATAGTGAGATCTGTATACCAGCGTAACACTGCATCCTGTAGCATGTAGCCTATAAATGCAGCTATATAACACTTAACTCCAGTCATTTCAACTGCCTATATTTCCTATAACCACACTGGTTATAGTAACTGTTCACAAACTTTTTAATTTGTGAAACTACAAATTTTTTTCTTAGAACCTGCACAATATGTTTAAAGCATTATATTGCTCTCTCTCTCTCTCTCTCTCTCTCTCTCTCTCTCTCTCTCTCACACGTTAGGCCTAACTTTTGTGAAAATAATTCAAAATTTCTGTTTTTTTACTAAAAAATTAGGCATTTTTGTATATAAATAAGGTTTATTATAAATATAATTTTTTTTGCAAAATATATGTTAATATGTTGGAAACAAGTTTGACTAAAAAGGTGAAAAAAAAGGCTATCATATATACTTCTTTTTTTATAAGCAGTCAAAACAGACAAGGTCAAGTTGACTCAGCGCTCCAAATTTGTATAGGAGGACAATAGGAGGGTTAAACTAATTGGCGTTAAGATTTGGCTATTTGTTATTACTTCTGCCAGGGGATCCTTATAATGTAGCCTGATCCATTTAAGATATCCATCTCCCAGTCCGAATCTTTTAAGCGTTTCGAACAGGAATCCCCATTCAATCCTGTCAAAGGCCTTTCCAATGACAGGATTGCATGGTCTTTAGCATTCTGCTTTTTATATAGTATATTAAGAACCCTACGTGTATTATGGAAGGCCTGTCTTCCAAGAACAAACCCATTTTTATCATTCATAATAAGGTTTGGTACACACGTTTCAATCCTCATAGCTAAGGCCTTGCAAAGTATTTTTGTGTCGCAAGACATTAAGGATATTGGCCTATAGGATGACCTATCATTAGAAGGTCATAATTTGCCTGGCTTTAATACAAGAGTTATTAGTGCTGATCTTAATGAAGGATTCCTTTTTCAAATGACTCGTTAAACATATTAACCAAATGTGGCATAAGTTTTTTTGCAAACGTTTTATAGATTTGTACCGGAAGGCCATCGGGCCCGGGGCTTTTCCAGTGTTCATGGACTGTAATGCCTCTTGCAGTTCTTTGATGCTTAAATTTCTGTCCAAAGTATTCTCTTCTGATAGTTTGGGAAAGTTAAGTTTATCTTAGTATAACTTTCTTAAAAAGTTATCTTGTCTTTCCAAGGTATTTGTGTATTCAGATTTGTATAGGTTCTTCATCACAACTGGTTGCGGAGCTGTCGGGCGGTTAGGGTTCATTTGTCCAACCCGGTGTGGTCGCTCAATAACAAGCGCAGGTTTAAATGTGTTGCTCAGAAGATTAAGGAGAATGTTCAAGAAAAGCGCAAATGTCCAAGCCCTCTGTTTTCTCGGGCAGACCAATCAGTCTCAGGTTTGAACGTCTTCCACGGTCCGTCAGATCTTGTACTTTATTGCGCAGAGACGATGTTACTCCTTCAAGTTTTTTAACTTTGTGCTGGAGCTTTGTGCTTCTTCAGTTTGTGACATTCTCTCCTTGGCTTCTCCTATTCTTTTCAAATGAGCAATTAAATCAGTTTTTATGCTTTTTACAGCATCCATCATGTTGGTAGTTTGTTTAGAGAAGTTTGCCCTCAGAGAGTGGATTGCACCTAAGATGTCGTCGTTTGTAGCAGTATTAGCCGTGCTCTGTAACTCATCCACACGTTTGCTAGCATGCGCTAGGTTATCCTCGTCATTTTGTGTCGATGGCTTTGATTGGTCTCCCGATTTGACAGCTTTTGGTTGCATTTTGTCTCGTTTTTCTTATATTAGCTATTCCACAAATATATCCAGGTTTGTATCCTTTTAAAGGAGTTTTACACAGAAATTAAGCCCTTCTCCTGCGTCTTACCAGCTGTGCACCATAACCGGAAGTCCCTTAAATACTTTTCAAACTTAAGTATTAACATTGATGTATGTGTTTATATATACATTAAACAATCACCTGCTTCTTTCATACAGCCTTTTAGCAGACGTGCTTTTCCAGAGCAACTTACATTTTTATCTCATTTTATACAAATGAGCAATTAAAGTGTTAATGTGGTAGCTTGGTGGACCTGGGATATGAACCCACAACCTTCTGATTGGTAATCGAACACCTTAACCACTAAGCTACTATGTTCCCCTGTACTGATCTTGAATGATGATCCCTTATACTGCTAGGGCATTCATTATCAATTATCAATCATTATCATTATTTACTTGAGATAAATTACTTAAATGACCTTTAAAAAGGTGACTGACTGGAAACTGGTAAGAGTGAAGTTGACAAAAGTATATTAAGGAGTGGAAAGCAGACCAATATGTAAAATACCAACTGGTCAAGCTTAACCCCAGTTCACTATTAACAAAGTTAAAATGATTAATAAAATGTACAGATTTGTGTTATTATTGTTTGATATATTGTTTGAAAAAAAATAGTAGCATCCACATGAAAATAACTTCATCATACTAAAGCACTCTGACGAATATTTTGTTCAGTTCTTAGTTTTTCCTTACAGCTGGCTTCTTGAACTGTTGCAGTGTCTATGGCAGGTGATAAGGACTCCTAAAGGACACAACTGGATCCATTTTCACCGATACGCTGACACTTCGTGCCGGTCGACCCACACTGTCAGCTCTCATGGAAGCAAGACAAAAAGTTCCTCCTTTGTAATGCCAATAGCCCGGGCAGCTTTGTTTATCAAAGGGTCCATTTTGTGTTTTATCCGCAAGCACCTTTAGCCTGACCTTCTACAGGGGTCTTGGGGAAACCAGTGTTTCTCATAGTAATCTGAAAGAAAAGAGGCAAAGCATGGTAAGAAAGGATCATCAATACTATTTTCTATTTTCTGTTATACATCAAGCATCGCGTTAGTTCAGGCAGGCCACGTCGTCAAGCATGCATCAGCTGATAATCATCTGTTCATGACGCGCACCAATCCGGGTACTACATCCATATTATCCGACACTTTAAATTCCCATTCATTGAGCCGCTTTCTAGCGCATCGCTGCTGCTGCGATTTAAACTCCCTCCTCCAACCCCGACTCCACCTAGCCGGAACCCGTTGTTCGTTGTACCAGTTTACATTATAAATCTTCACGTATTTTTTTCTCTCTCCCTATCTCTCTCTATTTATTTATTTATTTATTTATTTATTTATTTTTCCAAAACATGTAAGCGAGCGTATCTACTATGCATGATTAATGGTTCTGCTGTTATACGGGGGTCTATTCTATTTTCTAGTTGCTGCTCTCCCGCACTGTCCATCAGTGTTGTAATGTAACGGAGTACAAATACTTGGTTACTGTACTTAAGTAGAAATTTCACATATCTGTACTTTACTTCGCTATTTAAATTTGTCAACTTTCACTTTTACTCTACTACATTAAAATGTATACTTTTACTCTGCTATATTTCCACTAAGCATCTTCGTTACTTGTTACTTCAAAATAAAATCAGAAGAAATGTGTGCGACTGCAATAAGGGAGGTTTGGCGAATCACTGCTCCTAGATTACGCATTACGCAGCTCTGCAGGCTCTATTTCAGCGTAATGTTGCTAAAGGAGGCGGAAGCAAAATTGAAACCGCCATGGAAGCACCTACTGGAGGACCTCCCGTTATCGTAGACCAGGGGTGGCCAACCAGTCAGAGACCAAGGGCCACATTTTTTACTGTGTTACCGCAAAGAGCCGCATTATACACATGGGCACATATGAACATCCTTTTTTTCCCCCTGCCATTTTGAGAACGAACTTGACACAAATTGTTTGTCAAATGATCTTGCTCCTACTGGGAAACTTTGAGGTATTTTCATCCCACTTCACACATGCACATTTGACAAAATTACCGTATTGAACTCAAGCGAAGCAAACACGCACATTAAAAAGACACAAATATTTAAATTTGACATTTAAATACACAAAGACACAAACTTCGATATGAACCTAAGAGAAACCGGCAAAGAGCCGCATGTGGCTCGGGAGCCGTGGATTGGCCACCCCTGTTGTAGACGACCACCCCGACAATAGTGGTGGACAGGGTGAATAAGATAACATTTTACACCCCTGGCCATATTTGCAAGAAATGTTTCTGTACATTGAAATGAAAGATTCTTCCTACCGGATGAAGTGCCTCTTATACCTGCCGAAAATCACTGAAATTTTACTTTTTACTTTTACTTCAAACACTTAAGTACATTAAATATCAGAAAATTACTTTTGATACTTAATGTGGCTGGATAGAGCTTATTGTTGTGACATCACGTAGTAATAGCCTATCAGAGAGCACCGGTGCGTATAAGGGAGGGTGTCAGGTCATTGAACGTGCGTCATTTTGAGGTGCTCTTCCGGTTTCCGGTTCCATGTTCAACAGAGGCCGCTGGGTGTTACTGGTGCAGCTAGCTGTGCTACGGTTCTATTTTGTTTGTCACCTTCAGTTACCTGGGAGTTAAGAGGCCGTTAGCAGCATGGCTAAGTGGTTTTGTCGTGGTCATACAATAGGTTAATGCCGCACGTATGCTTTATTGAAGTGCTTCGTAAAAGGAAAAAAGGTCAAAACACACTCTGTTGGGACACTGTCTACCCTGTCTAGGTATGTGAGTTTGTTTTATTCCTCTTATATGGAACGCTAGTTTAAATGCCAGGCAGTGTAGTGCTAGTTTATTGTTTTGTATTCCTGACTGTCAGCGTTCTTTTGTTACCCGATGTCTGGTTTATTACCGGACCAGTACTGCATATGTTTGATTAGGTGTGGCGGACGGCTGTATTTCTCCGGTATGCAATAGCATTTTATTTAAGGGTTTTTGGGGTTTTATACATTTAAAATGCACTTATTTATTGTGCGTGACAATTTTTGCTAGGTTCCAGGGGATTTCTGCTGTATGGCACTTGAGTCTGCACACTGTTCCCGGGACAACGCTGCTGTTTTGTTCCGTGTTAAAGTGTTTCGTTCCTTGCTAAATTGCTTTGTTTTGTAATTGTTTATGTTTTGGGTTCATATTTGTTTCTTTATTTATATCAACATCGTTACCCTTTCTCTGACACTGTTAATGTCCTTTAAAGCCTACCCCAATTTAGGAAATTGGTTACTTTTTAGTGTTTATTTCATTTGATTGTTTTGACTTGAAGTTTAATTTATACTTTGATACTGATTTATATTTTTCTTCTGAGTTCTGTTAATCTTTATTCTTTTGTTTTGTTTATTTGGTTTTCTTGGTTTAAACATTGTTAATTTTAGGAGGGAATACCCAGGGGTGCAAGGGTGTCACGGGTAGGTGTTACTAGCTCTCCTTCCAAATCTGAGTTAGCTGAGTTGAGGGAGATGTTAAAGCTACAACAGGAGCAGCTAAATCAGCTTACCCAAGGTTTTGCTTGTTTACAAGCCCCACATTCCTGTAGTTGATCCCCACATTATGGCCCTGTAGTATGTAGAAGATGTCAACAGAATGGGCATTTTGCTCGGGAGTGCGATGGGGAACATGTCCCTCTCCGCTTACATTTGTCCATCACCATTCCATCTTCAACTGGGGGTAGGCAGTCTCGTCCTACACAGCCGTCGGAAAACTAGTTCAGTTTCTCATTTAGTGTCCTCCTGTCCTCATCTTAATGTTCTGATTGGGGGGTCAAAGTGCCCTGCTTGATAGATACTGGGTCTAATGTGTCTACCATTTCTGAATCATGGGGGCAGGAGCGACTTAAGTCTTGTCAGTGGTTGCGACTTACTGCTGCTAATGGTCTCGCGATTCCCTATATTGGTTACGTATTGTTTGAACCCCCCAAATCAGGCCTACCTGTAGGCTTGTTGGCTTCCCCTGCACTCGTTCAAGTGACCTGGGGCACCATTTATATACCGGTGGTGAATGTAGGTACTACTGGTTTTGTACTGTACCCTAAGACATCTTTAGGCACTCTAAATAGTGTGTTTCTTATCAGTTTGCCAGAAGGCATTACTAAAGTGAGGTCAATGACAGCTACCGTTAGTTCTCATGCATCTTTGACAGGTTCTACAGTGAAGGAGCAGATTAGTTCTATTGATCTGTCAGTTCTGTCAGGGGAAGACCAAGCTCGGGTTTGGGCCCTGCTTCAGAAGTACCAGTTTGTGTTTGCAGCTCATGATGCAGATTTGGGGTGTACTAACCTCCTTTCGCATGACATTCCCTCTCAGATAATGCCCCTGTCTGACAACGTTATAGGCGGATACTTCCTTCAGAGTATGAGGTGGTAAAGGCACATATCAACCAACTGCTGGAGGCGCAAGTAATTAGGGAGAGTTGTAGTCCTTATGCTTCTCCCATTGTTTTGGTTAAAAAGAAAGATGGTAGTCTACGAATGTGTGTAGACTATCATCAATTGAAGTCCAAAACTAGGAAGGACGCTTTCCCTTTGCCTCGCATTGATGAGTCGTTGGATGCCTTGGCAGGGGCCCGCTGGGTTTCCACTATGGATTTAGCCAGCGGGTACAATCAGGTCCCTGTCACAGAGGTTGACCGGCCTAAGACTGCTTTTTGTACCCATTTTGGCCTATTCGAGTGGAATTGAATGCCGTTTGGACTTAGTAATGCTCCTAGCACCTTTCAGCATTTGATGGAGAGGTTGTTTGGTGACCACCAATGCCAGTCTCTACTCCTGTATTTAGATGATATTGTGGTGTTTTCTTGCTTGGTGGACCAACATTTGGACGTTCTTGCCTACGCCGATTTTTCCCGGCCTTTTGTTCTGGAGGTTGATGCCAGTCATAGTGGGTTAGGGGCAGTTCTTTCCCAGGAACAAGGAGGTAAGGTGCGGCCCATCGCTTATGCTAGCTGTAGTCTTAGGCCCACTGAGCGCAATATGTCTAACTATAGTTCTATGAAATTAGAGTTTCTGGCGCTCAAGTGGGCCATGACTGAGAAATTTCGGGAGTATTTGCTGGGACATAAATGCGTGGTCTTTACTGATAACAACCCTCTCACTCACTTGAAGACAGCAAAGCTTGGGGCAACTGAGCAGCGTTGGGCAGCGCAACTGGCTGCTTTTGATTTCGAGGTGAAATATCGATCGGGCAGAAGTAACAGAAATGCAGATGCCCTGTCAAGGCATCACCCAACGGACTATAATGTGGTGGAAGGTTGGCTTCCAGGTACTGAAATTTCCCTCTCGGTTAAGCAAAATTGGGGGGGGGACCATCTTTCAAGCGACGCAAGCAGTGGTTACTGTTTTGCCGAGTCACTCTGCGATGGATTTAGGTACACTGCAAAAAGCAGACCCAGTTATTGAGGAAGTTTGGTCATTTTGGAAACAAAAGGCATACCCTGGAGTGGAGGAACATAGACGGTTGTCCACGCCCAGTTGCTTCGTCGGTGGGATCGCTTGGTAGAGAGAGATGGGTTGCTCTACCGCCGTGTGTTCCGCCCTGATGGGGGTGAGGAGGTCTTCCAGTTGGTTTTGCCTGCTGTCTTAAAATTGGAGGTTCTGACAGCTTCATCAGGAGCACGGGCACCAGGGTATTGAGTGCACCACCGAGCTGGTACACCAGCGATGTTACTGGCCAGATATGTCCACTGAGATAACGCAGTGGTGTCAGGAGTGCGAAAGGTGTCAGTCCGCTAAAAACGTACAGCCCATTGTACGTAGTTTTATGGGCCATTTAATGGCCGCAAGGCCAAATGAAATACTGGCAATTGATTTCACTGTGCTTGAGCCTTCTTGTGCAGGATTGGAAAATATTCTGGTCATGACTGATGTTTTTACCAAATACACTCTGTCTATTCCTACTCGGGACCAACGGGCTGAGACAGTGGCCCAGGTGCTTGTTGTAGAGTGGTTTTATAAGTTTGGGGTCCCTGGTCAGTTCATTCTGATCAGGGTTGCAATTTTGAGTCCTCCCTTATTCAACAGCTCTGTAACCTGTACAAGGTTGAAAAGTCTTGCACTATTCCATATCATCCAGCTGGTAATGGCCATTGCGAGCAGTTTAATAGAACTCTGCATAACCTCCTCTGCACTTTGCCCGTTTCTAGGAAGAGGGACAGGGTGTACTACCTCCCTCAGGTACTCTTTTTTTATAACACCACTCCCCATCAAGTGACTGGGGTGTCCCCACATTTTTTAATGTTTGGACAGGAACCACGGCTCCCAGTTGACTTTCTGCTGGGTAGGGTACAGGAGACCGTGTTGGGTAATACCCATGAGTGGGTTCTGGAGCATCAAAGGAGGCTCCATGTTGCGTTTGAGGGCGCACGTGAGAGGTTAAAGACTGCCGCAGAACGACCTAAGTTACATCATGATCAGTACGTTCGGTCTATACCACTGGAGGAGGGTCAGTTGGTTTACCTCCGTGAGCTTGGCACGGGGGGTCGCCATAAGATCCAGAACCTGTGGAGCCCAGTGGTTTACCAAGTGCTGAAGGCACTTAAAGAGGGTGGTGCCATCTATATGATTGCCCCAGTTGATGAACGGAGTAAAGTAAAGCATGTCCATCGTTCTCTGTTACAAATGAGGATCTGTAGGGATTCTCCAGTCCATGCTCCCCTCGATGACCTCCCGCCTGAAGAAGTGTTGCCTCTGGAAGAGGAGGAGACAGACGGGGGGATTTGTGGGTGGTAGTGCCCGAAACCCTTCTAGTTCTGTCTAGACCTGTTCCTAGAGATTCAGTCTTTGTCTTGCCAGCCTCTCAGGGTGCATGTGTACCTTCCAGCACAGGGTCTAGGGCTCCAAAAGCCTTGACTCAGTCTTGTTTGGTGGGGATCAGTTTTCCATCTAGTTTAGTGTCCCCGACTCGGTCTGACGGTAATGGGATAGCACTTCGAAGGACTAGGAGAGCTACTGCAGGTCAGCACTCAAATGTTCATCATCTCCTACGGGCAGCAGGGGAAGTAAGTAGTGGGCTGGTGGCCCCACAGGAGTCTGTTTCGAATGGGATATTTGTACTCTTTAGGCCATGGGATTAATTACATTCTTAAAGTATGTCCTGTAGTTTATCATCGAGGCGACGATACAAAGTAGGGGGTAGATTGTGGCAGGATAGAGCTTATTGTTGTCACGTAGTAATAGCCTATCAGAGAGCACTGGTGCGTATAAGGGAGGGCGTCAGATTCATGGTCATTAAACGTGCGTCATTTTGAGGTGTTCTTCCGGTTTCCGGTTCCGTGTTCAGCAGAGGCCGCTGGGTGTTACTGGTGCGGCTATCTGTGCTACGGTTCTATTTTGTTTGTCACCTTCAGTTACCTGGGGGGTAAGAGGCTGTTAGCAGCATGGCTAAGTGGTTTAGTCGTGGTCATACAATAGGTTAATGCCACACGTATGCTTTATTGTAGTGCTTCTTAAAAGGAAAAAAGGTCAAAACAAACTCTGTTGCGACACTGTCTACCCTCAGGTATGTGAGTTTGTTTTATTCCTCTTATATGGAACGCTAGTTTAAATGCCAGGCAGTGTAGTGCTAGTTAATTGTTTTGTATTCTCCATCAGCGTTCTTTTGTTACCCGATGTTCATCTGCATCCGGTTTATTACCGGACCAGTACTGGTGTGGCGGACGGCTGTATTTCTCCGGTATGCAATAGCATTTTATTTAAGGGTTTTTGGGGTTTTATACATTTAAAATGCACTTATTTATTGTGTGTGACATTTTTTGCTAGGCTCCGGGGGATTTCTGCTGTATGGCAGTTGAGTCTGCACACTGTTCCCGGGACAACGCTGCTGTTTTGTTCCGTGTTAACGTGTTTTGTTCCTCGCTAAATTGCTTTGTTTTGTAATTGTTTATGTTTTGGTTTCATATTTGTTTCTTTATTTATATCAACATCGTTACCCTTTCTCTGACACTGTTAATGTGCTTTAAAGCCTACCTCAATGTAGGAAGCCTCTTGCTGACTCTGAAGTGGTAATTGGTTTTTTTTTGTGTTATTTCGTTTGATTGTTTTGACTTGAAGTCTAATTTATACTTTGATACTGATTTATATTTTTCTTCTGAGTTCTGTTACTCTTTATTCTTTTGTTTTTGTTTACTTGGTTTTCTTGGTTTAAACATTGTTAATTTTAACATATCTTGTGGCTCTTTTGTGTACTCTCTGCAAGAGCTGCAGGCCCAAAGGCCGAGAGGCCTGACTTTCCTCCTCTCTTTTGAGCGTGTTTCTGTGCACCGTGTGCTGTGTGACCACCGACAGTAATTTCACCAAACACTGAGTGAGTGTGTGTGTGTGTGTGTGTGAAAGGGCACATGCATGGTGTGGATATTTAAAATCTATTTTGGTTTCAGCCTGTCTTGTGCCGATCAGCTGCAGCCCTGCAAGAGTGTTTATTCTCCTTTAACTTTGTTTCATGCTGACATTTTAACTAATGGAGTGGTTGTGTTAATAAATGAAATTTTATTTTTGTACCCACGTCTCCTGCTCATTAATTAATTGGTAGAACGAACTTGTGATCCTTATATTCTTATATTTTATATAGATATATTGTGATTCATAGTTGCATGGGTGAAAGTCACAGGGTGGTGTAGTCTGGTGTAGTCTCTTTTCCTTCATACCACTCTGTCACATTAAGTACAGTGTATATCAGATACTTTAAGACTTTTTCTTGAGTAATATTCTAAAAGGTAACTTTCACTTCTACCAAAGTCTTTTTCTAGCACGATACTTGTACTTTTACTCAAGTATTGCTTTCTAGTACTTTATACAACACTGCTCCGTATACGTGCGTATGGCCCCGACTACACCACTGGTGTACACATTTACTGAAAGAGAGAGGATGTTCTGTTCTCATATTTTGGGGGTATCTAGATGCACCAGGGACACATTTATGTTGAAAAGACATTACAAAATGCATTTTTGTCAATTATTATTTTTATTTTTTTCCTAGTGGATATATGACTGGACTGTAATCTTCTATTACACTAAGTGGACTAAGGTGGACTAAGACATACTGTATGCCTGAGAGGAAAAAGCCACAAAAGAGTAAGTGCATGTAAATGCAATGATTGATGCTTCTATCAGTGTGTTGACATTGCTATTTTACCCTTGGTTATATGCTATATTTCTATTTGGTTTTTTAACTACTTACAACAGATAATTAGTCCTAACAGACAAACTCAGCAGTAGTATTGTTATTCCAGCAAGAATACCACATTGGAACTGAGAGTAATTTGGTTCTATGGTACAAGTTAAACCTGGTGCAACTTTTGATTAACGATAAACATCACTTGTCATCCTTGCAAGTCTGGTCACTACTTAAGACTTCTTAGTTGTTTATTTTGTTCCTAATCTAAGAAATGTGTGAAACATGTTTTTGATGTTCACATATTGCTCCTATCACACTCGCCTAGAGACTTTCCCCATCAGGAGTGTTGTAAGAGAAAGAGCGAGAAAGGTTAGACAGTCATAAATAAGTGTAGACAGTATGCAGCGTGTAATATAGGATTTAGAAACTAGATACTCGGCTGAAACGAGTATCCGGTACAGATAAAGCACTTCTGCCGAGTACGAGTATTATACGAGTAATACGAGTCAATATCTGTGCTCGGATCGAATGAAAATCATCATTGGGTAGCTGATTGTGTCAGCGTTCTGTGATAGGCTAGTCACAGCGCCCCTCCCCTACACACATACAGATGTATTGTGTTGCTGTGTCTCGCTCTGCTCTCACAGTCACACACAGAACAGCTCTCTGTCTCTCCCTCAGTCACTCGGGTTCGCGGGTCTTTTCCGTTAACGTTTAGGGTTTCTTCAGCTTTTTACTTCAGGTTGTAACGTTAATAATACGTACTTACTAACCAGTAGAGTTCTGGTAAACGTGGGTTCGTTCAGACGTGGTGCTTGCTTGGTAGAATGCGACTCACATTGCGTCTCTGCCTGTCGGAGATTTATTTTCTGTTTTAAACCTTCAGCTGTCTCTAACCAGTAACCAGACAAAGTGTCTGACACGTTTTTGCTGTATTTCATAAAAACATAAAGGTAGTAAGCTAGTGTTATAAATGTTACAAATTAATTATTACCGGTTAAAACCCCGCCCATTTCAAGACAAGCCCCGCCTACGTCCGGGTTAGGCCCCACCCACTCCGAGTACAGATACGGATACAGATAATTCATATGGTTAACAGATACGGATACAGATACAGATAATGCTGTACTCGCTCATCCCTATTAGAAACCTCCTTGTGTGTTGGCAATACATACTATACATACCACAATTGTTACATACTTTTTATGTGTTTAGTCTTTTTGAATTACAGATTAGGAAGGAGCTTGTACTGAAAAATTCATTATCAGATGCTGTAAATATCAACAATGACCCTTTGTATCAATGAAACTCAGTGCCTATAACCAATCATAATAGCCTTATGCTAAGAATTGAATTGAATGGTATGTATTCTTCTGTTTTTCTGCTTTATCAATTATTGCATGCATTATTAATTCACTTTAACTTTGTTAATTTTTATGTATTTATTTATTTTTTAATACAATGATTTGTTATTAATCTGTTCTGTTTCACAAATGGTGGTGGTCCTTCATACATGCAAAATTAAACTGTCATACTTATAAAAACATGTTCTGTAATGATGTGTGCTTTACACTTGTTAAAAGGTTTATGTTTATTGGAAACACCCAAGTACATGTTTAGTGGCAAGGAGTGGGCCCATTCCTGGCAGCCAAAGGATTCTCTCCAAATGAATGAAAATAAAGAAAATGTACAATTTTAACTCCTTTTTGGTTTCTTCCTATTTATTAATTTTTTTCTGTGCAGCATTTGAAGTTGTATCACGTCTTTCTGTAGTGGTGAAAAGATGAAAATCTCCAGTAAATGTGACACATGGGGTTTAACCCCAAGCGGGCTTAAATAGAAATATACTTAATCCAACTCAGTTTCCTTTTCAGGTGTCACTCAGAAACATGTTTTTATACGTCATGATTATAAATTGCACTATGGTATTTTATTACAGTTTACATAATTAATAATAATTTGTTACATTTATATAGCACTTTTCTGTGTACTGAAAGTGCTTTACATGAAAGGGGAATCTCCTCAACCACCAGCAATGTGCAGCATCCACCTGGATGATGCGACGACAGCCATATTGCACCAGAACGCCCACCACACACCAGCTTATTGGTGGAGAGGAGACAGAGTGATGAAGCTAGTCAGCCATAACTTGATTTCGTGTTCTGTTGTCCGTGCTTTTCAAGTTAACTTAACCTCACAGTCCACTGTTAAGAAAGGCTTGTTTGAGAATTATGAAGCTAGAATATGGTTCAACAAAAAGTGGCCAAAAAGTGGCCACTCAACTCATTTGGGCTTAAACAAAACATCACAAGAGCAACACGTCTTCTTAATCACACACTAGATTTAATATCACACGGAATAGATGTCACTGATATACTGTAGATATCATACCTCAAAGTGATGACATCACAGAACATTACCTCATATTGTACACACTACCTATAGAACAGACTAACTGTGTCTCACCATGTTATTGACTCGGTAGAACTATTATTCCGACCACTAAAGACAGATTCACAAATAACCTGCCTGATCTGTCTGGACTTCTTACTATACCCTTAAACACAAACGATCTAGATAGTAATGGCTAACAGCATAGGCGCTATATTCACTAGCACATTAGACACTGTTGCCCCAATCAGATTAAAGAAGGTTAGAGACAAAACACCTGCACCGTGGTATAATAGTCACACCCTCAAGAGAGAAACCCGTAACCTCGAGCGAAAGTGGAGAAAAACTAAATTATAGGTTTTTAGAATTCTAAATTTAGAATTTAGAATATAGAATATAAGGACAGGAGGCACGGTGGCTTAGTGGTTAACATGTTTGCCTCACACCTACAGGGTCGGGGTTCGATTCCCGCCTCCGCCTTGTGTGTGTGGAGTTTGCATGTTCTCCCCGTGCCTCGGGGGTTTCCTCCGGGTACTCTGGTTTCCTCCCCGGTCCAAAGACATGCATGGTAGGTTGATTGGCATCTCTGGAAAATTGTCCCTAGTGCGTGAGTGAATGAGTGTGTGTGTGCCCTGCGATGGGTTGGCACTCCGTCCAGGGTGTATCCTGCCTTGATGCCCGATGACGCCTGAGATAGGCACAGGCTCCCCGTGACCCGAGGTAGTTCGGATAAGCAGTAGAAAATGAATGAATGAATGAATGAATATAAGGACAGTATGTCCAGCCATAGACAGGCTCTAAAAGCTGCTAGAGCTGAGCACCTGAGCAAACTCATAGAAAATAACCAGAACAATCCCAGGTTTTTATTTAGCACAGTGGCTAGATTAACAAAAAAAAAACAGAAATGTGAACACACTATTCCATCACAGTTTAGTAGTGAGGATTTTATGAGATTCTTTACTGATAAAATTAAAAGCATCAAGAACAAAATAGGTGATGTTCAACATGTGAGAGCAGCTTGTGACTCAGTCTCACCTAAAGTGCTACACTCACAAGTACAGTGCTTTACAAGTACAGGACAGGAAGAGTTAGATAAGCTTATTACTACAGCTAAATCAACAATCACTAGACCCCATCCCAACTAAATTACTGAAAGAAGTGTTATATAAAGCTGTTGAGACTCTTCTTAATATTATAAACTCCTCGCTATCTTTATTAACTCCCTAAATCTTTCAAGTTGGCAGTTATTAGGCCCCTCATTAAGAAACCCAATTTTAAATCCGAACGAGCTATCAAATAACAGACCTATTTCACATCTTCCGTTTACAGTATGTTTAAAATACTAGAAAAGGTTGTCTGTTCAACTGAGCTCCTTCTTACAGGAGAACAATATATTTGAAGAGTTTTAGACAGGTTTCAGGCCCCATCATAGCAAAGAAACTGCACTTGTAAAAATTACAAATGACCTGTTCTTAGCTTCGGACCAAGACTGTATGTCACTATTAGTTCTACTTGACCTTAGTGCTGCATTCGACACTATAGATCACAACATTCATCTAGATTGTTATATATCTCATCAAAACCAGATGAAATAGCTGAATTTTCCAAATTAACTCAGTGCCTTAGAGAGATAAAAGATTGGATGTGGGGTAATTTTCTGTTATTAAACTCCGATAAGACAGAAATACTACTTATCGGTCCAAAAGCCAGCACACAGAAACTCTCACAATTCAACTTCCATTTAGAGGGATGTACTGTTACTAGTACTGTAGCTCGACAGTGAAAGACCTGGGTGTTATATTAGACAGCAACTTGTCTTTTGAAAATCATATCGCCCATACTACAAAAACAGAGGTGGGTAGTAACGAATTACATTTACTTCGTTACATTTACTTGAGTACATTTTTTGGGTAACTTGTACTTTTTGAGTATAATTAAAGATGCGTACTTTTACTCAAGTAGATTTTTAGTGGAAAAACTTTACTTTTACTTCGCTACAATCGGCGGCATTCCTCCGTTACTCAAATGGTAATAAATATGAGATTTAATAAATAATAATTAGTTTATATGACAAGTCTCACGAGACGTTGGAGAGGCTGCTTCGCCAGAGTATGCTGCGCATCTCCCGCTGAAGTTTAGCGCGCCTTTAGTTGGAAGATGATGGCTGAAGCAGAGGAAGACGTTTGCACTTTATCAAAGGCAGATCACTCGTGGCCTCAAATTAATTCTAGATTTTCACTCCAAGATGTAAAAAATAATAGCTTTATAATGCAATGCATTCTGTGTGCAACAAAACAAACAGACATTGCAGTTTACAAGAATTCCAGCTCCAACCTAAAAAAACACGTAGCGGTAAGTGTCAAAATTATGCCTATTTGATGGTAATTTGGTAACTATGGGCACTTTGACCTTAACGTAATACTACATTTCACACACTGTCTGAATGTTTTCCCTCATATACGCTCTCGTGCAATCCTGTGAACCCTACAAACAACACGTTCATGAACAAACGTTCATTATAAGCGTCTGCATTTTCATATCCATGTTCCACAAAATAAATTGAATTGCATGCTGTAAGACGTTTTGCATTTATACGCAAATCCTGACATCTCACTTAAGTTTTTTTTTGACTAAGTTTTTTTTTCACTAAAGTGTAGAACATATACAAGATAAAAACGGGATTATATTTTGTTTTATCATTCATCATTCATCATTCATCATTCATTTACATCATTAAACCATCAATCACATTTTATGTGTGTATATATATATATATATATATATATATATATATACATATATATATATATATATATATATATATATATATATATATATATATATATATATATATATATATTGTGGTGACAGAGCATGCACCGCCGTCCCACACAGCCAAGATACCGCTCCTCGCCCCAAAAAAGCGCTAAAAAGGCGGCGATTAAGCACCGTGGACAGCACCGCTGAGAAAGCTGCGCATCCAGAGCTTCAGATGACTCGACTTCCCGCGGATCCAGAGCTTCAGATCGCCGATCCAGCCCATGTTACACTCCTGGAGAAGGACTGTTTCCCCTGGTCACAGCGCCCCCCCCTTCTGCTGTCTGGAATTGGAGCCGGGATCTCTTTCCAAGCGCCTCAAAGGAAGGAACTGATTATTATATTCTTTCTCATTGACCTTTTGCTGCATTAAAATTGCACCAACCTGGGAGGAATAATAAAATCACGACCTTGCTTGCCTTAATCCCGTCTCTATGCTTGTTCCTTTGTGTCCCAATCCCTCTAAGTGCGCTACAAAATATATATAAGCCTATTTTTTCTACTATTTTTACTGCTATTTGTACAAAGTGCCCGTGGATACATAATTACCAATTGATTGGAAATTTAGAAAACCATCTGGGTGTGCTTGAGATTTTATTGCAAATGACAAGTTATGTAATGTTAATGTGCCCATCACAGGACTGAGATAGGCTACTTTACTTCAACCTGTGTTTTATATTAGCAGAATAAAGAGACTTTTAAGGAGAGGTGTGTGAAAGCTCTCCAAGTAGTTTGAAAATCAGGGTTTTTGCTTCATATCAATCAGATAAGAAGTAACTAGTACTGTAACTAACTACTTGAGTATTTTTTTCATCGGATACTTTTTTACTCTTACTCAAGTAACTATTAAGATTGTTACTTTTACTCTTACTTGTGTAAATATTTCCATAAGTACTTGTACTTTTACTTGAGTACAGATTTTGGTTACTCTACCCACCTCTGTACAAAAACAGCCTTCTTCCACCTTAGAAATATTGCCAAGCTGAGAAACATCCTATCTGTATCTGATGCTGAGAAGCTAGTTCATGCATTCATGACCTCTAGACTGGACTATTGTAATGCATTACTACTGTAGGTGGTTGTCCTGCATCTTTAATAAATAGGCTACAGTTAGTCCAAAATGCAGCTGCCAGAGTTCTTACCAGGACAAGAAGAAAATATGATCATATTACCCCAATTTTATCATCTCTACACTGGCTACTTGTTAAGTTTAGAATTGATTACAAACTGCTGCTACTCACTTATAAGGCTCTTAATGGTTTACCTCCCATGTATCTAACTAGTCTTCTAACATGTTGCAATCCTTCACGCTCTCTGAGATCACAAAACTCAGGACTTCTAGTAGTTCCAAGAATATCAAAGTCTACTAAAGGCGGTAGAGCGTTTTCATATTTAGCTCCCAAACTTTGGAATACTCTTCCAGATAGTGTTCGGGGCTCAGACACACTTTCCCAGTTTAAATGTAGATTAAAAACCCATCTCTTTAGTCAGGCGTACACACAATACAACCAATAATACTGTGCACTATTATATCAGACTTGCAAATATTATGAACAGCAGATATGCTAATCCCTCTCCACTGCTTCTCTCTTTCTACCCATCCCGAGGCATCCAGAAACTGTACCAGCTCCGATCGTCTTCCGTGCGATGAAGATTTTGGAACTCCATGGAGATGAGGCCGACCCAGCGATTCCTGAGGCATCTAGAGATCTATCAGCTACAGTTAGACTCTGCTATACTAAAAAGATGTGAACTCCATGTGATCTTTTGCATCTATACAACATCTGTTTGACTGTATTTTTATAATCACACCCTCCAATGTCACCCATATGAGGATGGGTTCCCCTTTGAGTCTGGTTCCTCTCAAGGCTTCTTCCTTTAACGTCTAAGGGAGTTTTTCCTTGCCACTGCTGCCTGAGTCACCTCAGACTTGCTCATTGGGGATATATACATACACATTGTGAACTAAATCCATCTAATATTAATCTTAAATTTTGCATTCTATTAATCTTTATATTATTCTTTAAATTAAATTTTGTTTATGTTCTGTAAAGCTGCTTTGAGACAATGTCAATTGTAAAAAGCGCTATACAAATAAACTTGAATTGAAAAACTTGAAGGGGGCATGGTGGCTTAGTGGTTAGCATGTTCGCCTCACACCTCCAAGGTTGGGGGTTCGATTCCCGCCTCTGCCTTGTGTGTGTGGAGTTTGCATGTTCTCCCTGTGCCTCGGGGGTTTCCTCCGGGTACTCCGGTTTCCTCCCCCAGTCCAAAGACATGCATGGTAGGTTGATTGGCATCTCTGGAAAATTGTCCGTAGTTTGTGATTGCGTGAGTGAATGAGAGTGTGTGTGCCCTGCGATGGGTTTGCACTCCGTCCAGGGTGTATCCTGCCTTGATGTCCGATGACGCCTGAGATAGGCACAGGCTCCCCGTGACCCGAGGTAGTTCTGATAAGTGGTAGAATATGAGTGAGAGTGAGTGAGTGAAAAACTTGAATTGAAATGAGCGTATTTAATTGAGAAATTTGATTGTTTTAGGTGGATTACTTTGAAATGACAATTTGGGGTAGCATATAATTTAATTATAAATATACTTTTCTGGATCACCATGGTGATGTCATGGTTATAGCTACTATAAATGAACAGTTTTTGTCACTAGTTAAAAGAAAACTAGGGGAGACTTGGGACAGTTGTAACACTTTTTGCAATTTTTAGCAATACATCAAAAAACATTTTTACTGGAATAACCAATTTGTTATATTATAAACATCAATCTGTCAACTGCTGCAACAATGTATTTAAGTGGTTTTATGAAATATGTACAGGTTGCAAAATTAATTTTAATACAGTCTTTCCACTGTTACAACTGTTGTAACATGTCTAAAATATACATAATGAATCAATCATATACTCAAAATAGAAAATATTATTTATCAGCCATGTTATTGTGAATATTCATTTCATGTTTTTAAGTAATGATTACCTTTTTTTCACACAAATGACAAAAAAGAGGATGAAACTGTCAATTATAAATTGTAAATTATATGCAAGAAAATTATTTATTGGGTAGAACACCAAAGTCACTGTCAGTGAAAATATTCCTATTAAAAGGAATATTTGCCGGTGATGCAGCACAATGTCTGGCAGATCATAAATGGACATTGTGACTCCTGGATGAGCTTTCATCCAGCCGTCACAGCAGTTGTATACCAGCCTCTTCAGTGGCCCATATACATTGCGTTCCAAGGGCTGCAGCTTATGAGAACAATGTGGGGGGAATGAGAGGAGAACGATGCCATGGCTCTTGCAAAAATCAATCCCCTTACAGAAAGGTGTGATTTGATGACATTTTACATTTAATTTACAATGCACATTGCACATTTTACTTTTAATTTGCACATTAAAGGGAAACTATGTAGTTTTATTTTAGCTTGATTAGTTTTTAAAATATAAATAAAAAACTTGGATGGTGATACTGGGTTTTTTTTTTTTTTTTTTTTTAAATGCAAAAGATAATGAAAGAAGTGCTAGTTGAAGTGTTTCCTGAATAAGTAGGTCTTCAACCGCCGCTTGAAAATAGCCAGTGACTCAGCTGTCCGGACCTCTAGGGGAAGTTCGTTCCACCACCTTGGTGCCAGTACAGAGAAGAGTCTTGTAGTATACTTGCCTCTTACCCTGAGAGATGGTGGAACCAGTCGAAAATAGTGATTCTAATAATACTTGTTTGAATTCATAGACATTTGATCCTATAACAGCATCCAAAAAAGTACAACAGAAAGAAAAGTAATTTTTTTTACCTCAAAAACAATCTTCTGTAGATAACTGTCAGGAAGATTCAAATGTGGCTCCCTTTATGGCAAAAATGGAGGGAAACTAACTGAGCATGTGCACAGTGAGTGTCATCACTCTAGGTTGTTTCTGATTGGAGGAATTCAAGGTGTTACAACTAGGGATGTACCAATATCACTTTTTCTCTTCCGATCCGATACCAGCGTTTGCCAGTATCGGCCGATACCGATCCGATATCTGTGTTCTTTTCTACCTTTAAAACTAAAGAATGTATAATTATTAAGATTTATTTGTTTCTGGCAAAGAAATACAAAAATCCCCATTACTGGATGAAAAATGAAAACACACGAAACCTTAAAAAAGTATTAATGCAGTAACAAACAGTACTTTTAGTGGTATAACAATTTAAACCATATATACTGCAATTATTAAATTATTTTCTGAAGAAAAGGCAATATTTTAAAGTGTATCTTAAATTAGAACTCTTGAAACACAATGCAAAATGTATTAAACAGTAAACCTTGCACCCAAATGAGCGACATGTTTAACGCGCTGAGGTAAATGGAAAGGGCGCCTATTAAACTTGCCTGTCTGTCGCAGGTGGTTGTGCAACATATTTCCTATAAAATTTATTATATTTATTTTCATTAATGTAATTTAATATATAAGTGTATTTTTCTTATAAATTTAAGCAATAGTCTATGATGTTTGCTGTTCATTAATAACCACCACGGGCATAGGCGTCGGAAGCAAATAAAAAAGTGGGCGTGTCCTGTCCAACACACATACAGTATAATGGTTCCGACGCCCATGGATTTCAGGAAGCAGGAGCGTGGTCAATGCTGTAGGTAAAATGCGGAATGGAATTTAATTTATTAGGGCATTCCTCAAGCAGAATGGATTCGACTGGCGGCACTCTGAAAAGTAATATAAAAAAAGACAAATGCGCTGAATAGAGACGGTAAAAGTAGGTGGGTCCAATATTATTGGTCTTAAAAAGTGGGTGGGTCCTGTCCCACCCACATATAATGGTTCCGACGCCCATGACCACGGGTATTGGATTTGGATTGGTCATGCACCAATACCCGATCCACTCAAAATGCTTGGATCGGCGCCGATACCGATCCAAAATATTGAATTGTTGGTTGAGTAGGATGCATACAATAGCTTGATTTTATCAATCTATTATATTATATAGTTATACCATTCTGGCGGTGGAGGGTTTGCTTCCGCTGCCTCACACTTAGGTAAAGCCCCTCAGTTGACTGCTGAAGTCCTCTGTGTGTGGTGCCTTGACTGGCATGAGATGTATCTGGTGTCTGTTTCAGTGTTTGAATTTATACATAAAACTCATTTTAATCCAACTTCATTGAACTTGGTATGCATTTCCTGCAGGGAAACTGGAATATAAAATAAACCAGACATTCGGTACTGTGCAAAAGTTTCAGGCAGGTGTGAAAAAATGCTGTAAACAAAGAATGCTTTTAAAAATGTAAGTGTTAAAGATTTATTTTCATAAATGAACAAAATGCAGTGAATGAACAAAAGAGAAATCTAAATCAAATCAATATTTGGTGTGACCACCCTTTGCCTTCAAAACAGCAGCAATTCTTCTAGGTACACTTGTACACAGTTTTTGAAGGAACCCTGCTGGGAGGTTGTTCCAAACATCTTGGAGAACTAACCACAGATCTTCTGTAGATGTAGGCTTTCTCACATCCTTCTGTCTCTTCATGTAATCCCAGACACACTCGATGATGTTGAGATCAGGGCTCTGTGGGGGCCATGCCATCACTTCCAGTACTTCCTGTTCCTGTTCTTTATGCTGAAGATAGTTCTTAATGACTTAGTATGTTTGCAGTCATTGTCCTGCTGCAGAATAAATTTGGGGCCAAGCATACGCCTCCCTGATGGTATTGCATGATGGATAAGTATCTGCCTGTATTTCTCAGCATTATCAATCAATCAATCAATCAAATTTTTTTTATAGAGCACCTTACAACAGCCAAAAGGAGCATAAGGTGCTTTCCAGTGAAACAACAATAAAAAATAAAATCAATAAGAACACAATGAACATAAAATAGCAGTTGAATTGATTTTTTTTTTAATTGATTAAGTTGATTTTTCAAATGCGATTTAAAAACACTCAGCACAGTGCTGGAAGTGCGTTCCACAGCTTTGGTCCCTTGATGGCAAATGACCGGCCTCCAAACTTCTCATATTTGTATTTGGGAGTGACCAGAGAGGTATGTCCAGAGGAGCAGAGAGATCTGGCTGGTTGGTAGACCTTTATTAATTCTGTGAGGTAGGCCGGGGCCAGACCATTGATGGCCTTAAACACAAAGAGAAGGACCTTATACTCCACCCTAAACCGCACCGGAAGCCAGTTAAGCGAGTGGAGGACAGGGGTGATGCGTGAGCGTTTGGAGGTGTTGGAGAGAAGACGTGCTGCCGGGTTTTGTACCATTTGAAGCCGATTGAGAAGTGATTGATTTAGTCCAGTGTAGAGAGCATTACAGTAGTCAATCCTTGAGCTGATGAAGGCATGTATAGCTTTTTCAAGGTCAGCTTGAGACAAAAATTATTTTACCTTGCTGAGTAGTCTTAGCTGGTAAAAGCTCGCCTTCACTACTGCACTGATCTGCTTATCGAAGTGCATACTCTTGTCAAAGATAACACCCAGGTTACGCACGGTAGGAGCAAACTGAGGTGTTAGAGGACCAAAACTAAGAGAACTGCTGGGTGAATCTGGGCTAAACAGGATGTACTCAGTCTTTTCTTCATTCAGATGAAGGAAGTTCTGGGAAAGCCACTGTTTGATATCCTGAAGGCAATTATGGAGCATTAATCCTGACCAACTCTCCAACTCCATTTGCAGAAATGCAGCCCCAAATGTTCAAGGAACCTCCACCATGCTTCACTGTTGTCTGCAGACACTCATTATTGTATCACTCTCCAGCCCTTCGACGAACAAACTGCCTTCTGTTACAGCCAAATATTTCTTTGAAACTTTGACTCATCAGTCCAGAGCACCTGCTGCCATTTTTCTGCACCCCAGTTCCTATGTTTTCATGCATACTTCAGTCGCTTGGCCTTGTTTCCACGTCGGAGGTATGGCTTTCTGGCTGCAACTCTTCCATGAAGACCACTTCTGGCCAGACTTCTCCAGACAGTAGATGGGTGTACCTGGGTCCCACTGGTTTCTGCCAGTTCTGAGCTGATGGCACTGCTGGACATCTTCCGATTTCAAAGGGTAATAAGCTTGATGTGTCTTTCATCTGCTGCACTGTTTCCTTGGCCGACCACTGCGATCCTCAACGTTGCCCGTTTCTTTGTGCTTCTTCAAAAGAGCTTGAACAGCACATCTTGAAACCCCAGTCTGCTTTGAAATCCTTGTCTGGGATAGACCTTTTTGATGCAGTATAACTACCTTGTGTCTTGTTGCTGTGCTCAATCTTGCCATGATATGAAACTGTCTTTCACAACCTCACCTTGGTAGCAGAGTTTGGCTGTTCCTCACCCAGTTTTAAGCCTCCTACACAGCTGTTTCTGTTTCAGTTCATGACTGGGTTTCAACCTACATGTGACTTTGATGATCATTAGCACCTGTTTGGTATAATTGGTTGATCATACACCTGACTATAATCCTACAAAATCCCTGACTTTGTGCAAGTGTACCTATAAGAATTGATGCCTGTTTGAAGGCAAAAGGTAGTAACACCAAATATTGATTTGATTTAAATTTTTCTTTTGTTTGCTTACTTTGCATTTTGTAAATTGACAGAAATAAACACTCATTATTTATATTTCTGAAACCATTCTTTGTTTACAGCATTTTTTCACCCCTGCCTGAAATTTTTGCACTGTACTGTATACTGTATATGTGGCATAACATTGGATGGTGGTCTTTGGTGGCAGGTGATGTCACCAACTGTTGTAATCCATCGATGATCAGCCTACTATCTTTGGCTGCTCTTTAATATCAAACTTAAAATTTCAAATAGTAGTGAAAAAGGAAATTTGTTATTTCTTTTATCTGGTCATGCTTACCATCAGCTGAGTTCAGCTAGCCTTGCATTCTCATCCTGGAGTCTCTGACAAGTCTGATAAACAAAATAATAATAATAATAATAATAATAATAATCATCATAATCATAATCATAATCATAATCACAATCATAATCAGAATTGTAATAATACAATAATCAGGATTAAAACTTGCCAAGTGCACACAACAAAAGGACACACAAAACAATTAATAGCCTTACCTTCACATATCTTGTGGAAAGTGCCTGATGTAGAGAGAGACTTTTTTGTGGTTCCACCCCACTGCATGCAAAGTAACCATGTTCACCCGTGCTGTTGAAAGCAAATGATGAGGTTATGATGCTTAATCTAATAAAAGTATGTAGGAATTTTGCAAACATTCTGATCACCTGCTGTTCACTTGCTCCACCTCCTCTCCGGCTGTTGTTCCTGCTCCTTCCTGTTTCCTACCACTCCATTTAATCTGTTAGTAAAGGGTGGAAGAAATTCAAATCAATTCAAGTCAATTTTATTTATATAACCCTATGTCACAAATTGCCTCAAAGGGCTCTACAATCTGTACAAGAAATTGTTAAGCAAAAAGGCTACCTAGTATAGTAGCCTTTTCGTTTCATATTATGAATGTGCTTGTAAACATTACAAATGTACATATGATGCAAATATATTATATATACCTCACACTTTGTAGCATGGGCTCGAGCATGCATTATGCTGAGGAAGGGTTTCATTTCGGTGAGCTCTCGAAGGGCGGGAAGGACTCGAGCAGCTTTCTCGAAGTATGGCCAAAATTTGCAAGCCACATCCATAGCAAAGAATTTTGCCTTGGCTGGCATGAGCTCCTGTAAATATCTCCCCCCTGTACATATTAAGGGCTTTCAGAAGGAACCCATGGAAACACACAGCAACCTCCATCCCCTCTTCATCCAGTTTGGAAGCCCTCCTTGAAGTCTCCCTCGCAGCTGTCCACTGGGAGTCCCCACATCTGCCTCTTCAAACACAACAAATCAAATAAAAGCAATTGTGTCTTACCATATATAGCATTTATTCTCTCAATTTGATTTTAGAGTACTTGGAAGGCAGAAGTAGTTTAAGTGGGGAGGAAATCAAGGTCGGACACATATGGGTTTTTTTAACAACTATTTTGTCAAGTTAAGATTAAAACTTGCATTTCTCACTGCTTTCTGTATGGTGTCGACAAATGACACCACATTGTCTTCAGCCACAAAGAGACCTGCAAAAAAAAACATTATCATCAGAGCTGAGGAAGAAAGAAATATAGAGAAATATCCATTACATATATAAAGTAAATAAATGAAGCAATAAAAAGACTGAAACAAAAACCACCTTGTGTTTCGGTGAAAGTGATATAGCTTTCTGTTCCCATCGGCGGAAACTCATGGTATCTTAAGTATGTAACCTAGTGAGCCAGCATTAATGATTCAATGTTAGAGATTTAAGCACTTATGTACGTCGCTCTGGATAAGGGCGTCTGCCAAATGCTGTAAATGTAAATTTGATTTTATAGGACTGCACAGTAGCTCAGTGTTTAGCACTACTACTTCACAAGACATGCATCTTAGCTTATAAAGCACGCCACTGAGCATTAATTCTCAGCAAACCGACCCTGGGTAATTAAAGTTTAATATTATTGAAAACCAACCTAATAACAGCAGGCTCGTGGCAAAGGCAACACGATGGATGACCAACAGCCTCCTTTGCGATAAGGCATTGTAGGTGGTATGATCTTGCCTCTTTCGAGCGCTCTGAGGCTTTCTACTGCTGAAAAGACCATGATGAAGCAGTGCTTCTTTGAGGCTCAGCAGAAAGACATGATGCCAAAATATTTGAGAGCCTCTCCATATTTTTCTCTGTAAAGAAAATACAAAATAAAGCTGTAAAGGACGATTTAGATGAGGACCAATTAAAAGTCAACTGATCAATATTTTGATCAATATCAATATCAATATTTTGGTAACGGATTCTGATATAATGTTTAATTGTCTAATGTCTGGCATAATGTTTACTGTTTATTACTATTATAAAGATAAGCGAGTGAAGTAAGTGTGGGGTATTTTGAACCTTTTATATTATTACACACAAATGCCTGACAAGAGTTTGCATTTTGCAGTGCCTTCTGCTGCCCTCACCATAACACCTCCTGACATCAAGCAACAGCCACCAGTCAATGGTAAATTGTTAATGTGTAATTACATTATAATTCTGCTTATATATTTGGACTTTTCTCTCATTTACTATGGTACTAATCTTATTTTCTATTATGATTTTGTATCTTTTCCTTCTTTTGACACCAGACGTGACAGCTTAGAACTTGGCCCTTCCCAAAGAGCTGATGGTTTCTTGTACCGGAACAATCAGCTTCCACACAATCTAAGAGACCGGTTTCAACTGCAGGTGTGCTTAGTGTCAGATTTGTTAGCAATTTGTCATGTTCACCTACCTTTACTGTTTAGCATCTAAAATCATATTTATAATCTCACTTCTTATCGTCGCTGTCAGGCGGAAACCTCGTATCTCCAAAACCGTTATTTTTCAGGAAATTAAAAAAAAAAGCGTACCTTATCTGCAATGCACAGGGTTTAGTCCGCGTTGCAGTGGATTGTCTTGCGCTAAATTCCTGTCCTCAGACGAGCACCAGAACTAGCGGGGGTCAAGATTTTTTTTTCTTTGAGCCCAGTGTTTTGAAGACATTTACCTCAGAAGACGTGTTGATTCATTGCGACTCTTCTTGAGGAGAAATATGCCGCGAAGCTCTCCCGTGGAGTGAGGAAGAGGTGGACAGTTGAAGTGTCCAATGGAGTTATGAGATTTGAACTCAAGCTATTTTCAAGACTTTAGATTGGTTAATAACTTAAAAATAACAGACCCATGTGGGGACTGACCAATAGCATTGATATGTGAAAAAATATGAAATTGACCAAATTTGGACATACGAGGTTTCCGCCCGACAGCGACGTTATACAAATAATTGCTTATAGAGGAATAATGCTCTGTTTTGCAAAGATGGTAAGGTTGTATTTCAGATGACTCGACTTGACATATTGAAAACATTGTGTTGTGCTGAATCTGTTCTAATTTTAGAATGGATTGTTTATCCATCGTTTTATTTTTTTAGAACGTCTTTCATCTTCAGATAAACTTGGCATCACATGGTAAGATTGGATATATGCACTTATCTGAGTCATTAATGTAGTTGTTTTCTTTGTTTATTGTCCCACTTTTGAATGTATTTTTAATTACTATTTGTCTTCCCAGACTCATTAATCTCTGCCCTTGGCTCTTCAGTGTGCAGCCCTCCTCCTCACCTAGACACCTAAAAGTAAGAAAGATTACTTTGTGTCTTTGTTATGGGGAAAGAGTGACTGCCATAGTCAAGGTCTGTAGCTATAATTGGAAAATCATTCTTTTGTCTTTTTATTACAGCCATTTCTAGAGGCCCTCCTCCACAAACTCTTGACTATGATTACAATGCACCCTGCAGTTATGCATCCACCAGCACATGCTCAAACTACACCCTTGACTCCTGAGAGCTTAGAGAAAATTGTTGAGGGCATCATGGAGAGGCAACAACAGCAGCAGCAGCAGCAGCAGCAGCAGAAGCAACAGCCAGAGCAGAGAAAGCGGACAAAGACGTGTCTTGCCTGTGGACAGCCAAAGTCTCGCTATGAGAATGATGGCTCCTTCGTCCACTTTTTTTTAATCAACAAGGCCCTGTCAGATATTTCTACTGCTCTACAAAGGTCTTTAAAGCTTACAGTGGTGAAGGACTAACAAACCCCAGAATGGCATTTCAAGACTTTATAGAAACCGAGTTCTTTCAAAGAGAGCTTGCATCCACAAAGAAACGGGTGGAGGAGAAAAGACAGCAAAAGTTTAAGAGGTCTGAAGCACACCGTGTTGGACGCCTGTGTAGGTTTTGTAAGATGGAACCAAAGCAGGGCCCAAACAGTCCACACCTACATACAGACTTCCCTGGAATTGCTGGTAAATATATTTACTGTCCTTCAAAAGTAGATCCTTTTTACTTTAATCCTTTTTCCATTTACCAGCATCAAAAGAAATGACCTGGAAGGAGTTTCAGAAGTCTGCATGTTATGAGATGGAAAGACAGAGATGGGTGGCGGAAAGAAGAAAACAAAAATAAATGTTGTAAATGTCCTTTCACATGCAGCATTATGTAAACTTTTGTAAATATATTTTCTCTTTATTTTAATGTGTATTAATATAATTAGTCTTTAATGTTGCATTAGTATGTATATATGTGCAGTCTTAGGTGTGTTTTTTATGTAGTGTTTTACTCATTTAAAGTGTTTAGAATGCCAAATAAACATAAAGATTTACACTGATTTCTTTGATGTAGTGTGTCTTACTTCACCGAATTCGTTATACAGTATATTATTCAGAAATGTGTTTATTTATATATTTATATATATATATTTATATATATATATATATATATATATATATATATATATATATATATATATATATATATATATATATATATATATATATATATATAATGTGTGGTGTGTTTATAGTTCACAAAGTAGTGTGCAAAATATGTTTTTTAAAGTTGCAGCATTTTTTTCAAAGTTGCACCGAGTGGGATTCGAACCGAGGTCTACACAAACATTTCAATTAATAAAAAATTGACCGTGACGTACATTTAGCGCCTGGGAGAGCAGCAAAAATGCTTCAATTTGATTGGCTGGCACTCTGTTCCAACTATACACGTCATGCCTCCGCGTGGGAGACGGAAATAGAGAGAAAAATGTACAACACTTAGAAAAACGTGTGATTTTTGTTCATGTACGTGGCTTTGTAGTTTTACTCGGTTTACACTTCATTAGTTTTAAATGTTGATTTAAATGTAAACACTGGCTACGTCATGAGAGTCTTCAAGACTAAAGACGAATCTAGTTTGTTGACGTTTGAACTCTTTGCACTGTGACAACCAGAATGTTTATTTACAAAAAGCAGAAACATTGCGCGCACTTGATAAAATCGCAGAGCTGGAAATTAGTGTATACTCACTGCTATCTGAATACAAGTCACCTAAGAAGACATTTCTTCAGGTAAGTCTTTCATCCTGAACAGTAACAGACGGATTTCCTGACTGTAGCTCGAATCCATCGTGTTTCTAATCCATCGCTCTTTTTACAGGAGTCATCAATATTAAAGCAGCCGAAAACATGAAGACAGAAGTCTCTACGGCTACTGACTTCGTTACCAGTCTGGTCAGGATGACTGGCCTTCTTACTGAAGATCGTCTTCATCACTTTAGCTTTTCCCTGCAGAAGACGCTACTTGGTACGAGGAGTTTCAATACTCATTACAGCTTGTTTTTTCCTCTAGAGATTCACATTTCTACAGATAGTTTGATCAGACTTTTATTGATGAGATAAATGCGTTGTTATACTTACAAAATTACTTATGGCTATTTGGCTTCCTAAAGGTCTACATTGTGCCTGATCTGAAAGGGAAACCAATTTAAACCAAAACAGAACAAACTGGGAATTTCTAATCTGCTGTAGGCCTCCATATACAAGTACAACTATTTCAGTCAGGACCACTTTGTCAAATGAGAATTTATTAGATGATTATACATACAGTTACTGTTGGCGGTATGGGTCTGTTCTGGGCAAAAATCCACACACCCATCTGTGCACATGCATGGACAGAGTGGGAGAGCAGCAACTAGAAAATAGAATAGACCCGTATAACAGCAGAACCATTCATCATGCATAGTATTAGATAAGCTCACCTACATGTTTTGGAAAAAACAATTAATGAAGTAAATAAATAAATAAATAAATGGGGGGGGGGGGGGGGGGGAGAGATACGTGAAGATTTATAACGTAAACTGGTACAACGGACAACGGGTTCCGGCTAGGTGGAGTCGGGGTTGGAAGAGGGAGTTTAAATCACAGCAGCAGCGATGCGCTAGAAAGCGGCTCAATGAATGGGAATTTAAAGTGTCTGATAATATGGACGTAGTAACCGGATTGGTGCGCGTTATGAACAGATGATTAACAGCTGATGAATGCTTGACGATGTGGCCTGCCTGAATTAACGCAATGCTTGATGTATAACATATACAAATATAGGTTTTTAAAGAAAATTGATGAGTACTATAGCTATAATTCACTTAGTCTAGTCCCTGATCCTGGACCTGGGCGGTAGTAGAGTGAGGACTGCTTGCAGTCTGCTTGTGGGTGGTGAGGGCATCGTGACAGAAAATAGAAAACAGTATTGATGATCCTTTCTTACCATGCTTTGCCTCTTTTCTTTCAGATTACTATGAGAAACACTGGTTTCTCCAAGACCCTTGCAGAGGGTCCAGCTACAGGTGCTTGCGGATAAACCACAAAATGGACCCTTTGATAAACAAAGCTGCCCGGGCTGTTGGCATTACAAAGGAGGAACTTTTTGTCTTGCTTCCATGCAAGCTGACAGTGTGGGTGGACCCGCACGAAGTGTCTTATCGCATCGGTGAAAATGGATCCAGTTGTGTCCTTTAGGAGTTCTTATCACCTGCCATAGACACTGCAAAAGTTCAAGAAGCCAGTTGTAATGAAAAACGAAGAACTTCTGAGTGCTTCAGTATGATGAAGTTATTTTCATGTGGATGCTACCAGTTTTTTCTCTAACAATATATAAAATCATCAGTTAATGTGTTTAATGTTAATTTAAGAACTTTCAGCATGATGAAGTGATTTTCATAACATTTTCTACCATTTTTTCATACTATTTTTTCCTAACAATATATAAAATCATCAATTAATGTGTTGGTGTTTTTTTCGTAGCAGCTGCAGTAGTCAAATATCTTATTCAGGGGACGTGACACAAATCTGTACAGTTCCTCAATTTTAACTTTGTTAATTGTGAATTGGGGTTAAGCTTGACCAGTTGGTATGTTACATAATGGGCTGCTTTCCACTCCTTAATATACTTTTGTCAACTTCACATTTACCAGCTCCCACTCAGTCACCTTTTTAAAGGTCATTCCAGTAATTTATCTCAAGTAAATAATGATAACGATTGATAATTGATAATGAATGCCCTGGTATCACAGGGGAATGTAGTAGCTTAGTGGATAAGGAGTTTGATTGCCAATCAGAAGGTTGTGGGTTCATATCCCCGGTCCAGCAAGCTACCACTTCTGGGCCCATGAGCAAGGATGTTAACACTTAATTGTTCATTTGTATAAAATGAGATAAAAATGTAAGTCGCTCTGGAAAAGATCGTCTGCTAAAAGGCTGTATGTATTCATATTAGGAGCCTACAGCTCATATTTAGGCATTAATAGCGTGCTGACAAATCTAATAGGAAATAAATAAATAAATAAATATTTATTAATTTTTTTCCTACTACTTTCTTTAAAGGTTCAGCAGTAGAGAAAAAAGAAGCAGGTGATTTATAGATAAACACATACATCAATATTAATATTTAAGTTTTAAAAGTATTTAAGATAAAGTCATTGATATCCCCTTAGATCGTCCCACTTGCTTGCTGTGATCTGAAGGTAAATATTTCTCAGGAAAAGCTTGTCTATTTGATGTTTCAACTTGTAGCATAAGTATTTTTAATTCCAGAAACTCCGAAAGCTGGCATACTCTTTACCTTAGTGACAATACATTGGAGGCCATTCCTCCACTTCCTGAGAGCCTGCATGTTGTGCATCTCCATGTCTATTCATTACTTAAATATATATAATCATGCCTAGTCAGCACTTGGCAGTAATATAAATATTTAACTAATTTTTATAAAAAACAAATTTCAATACTGGGATAATAATACGTTATGGGATAATATGTTTTTTCAACTTACCATTCTCAAACTGACTGTGGGTGAACAGTACATACCATAGAAATGTAAGGCAAAATGATTGATTTCAAATGAATTCATTATGCATTATACTTAATGTATCTTGCTTGATGCTTTCATCTACAATATGGTCTTAAATGTATTAGCAAATGTGAAATGTATTTATTTAATTATGTATTTATTTTCTTGGCTCTTGACTTGACTTTATTTCTGTTGAGATTAGATTGTACTTCTCTGTTAGATACTATCTGAGAAGGTGTAACTGATCTTTTATTATATATAGTATACTCTTAACAGTATTTGATGTTGAGAGAAACACACCACTTTCATAAAAACTATTACTCTACGTATCAACATTAGTTTATTTATTGTTTTTTAATTTTTTGTCTTATACCAAATTGATTGCTTTACACACAGTTACATCTGCATTTTTGCATATGAAATATTTAGAAATGTAGGCTAATTATTTTACTGATTTATTTAACCGTATTATTGAAAGGTCATAATAAAAAAATGGTTAGATGCACAGAGGAGGATAAAGCCATTTGGGGATTTTCATGACATCTCCAAAGGTGCTCACACTGGACACAAATGTTCAGGTTAATCTTTTCATTTATATCATAGATTAGATTTTTTTTGTTTAATAAAATGTCATATTTGTAATTAAAATACATATAATCAAGGCATGGGCGGAATAAATAATGTTTATCTTGAATAAGCAAATATAAATGTACAGTAAACAGTTTATTAATGAATGCAATAAATCCAAATCCTTTTTGTTCTAGTACATTGTCTTTGCTTTACCCTAAAATACACTTGTCCCCCCATAATAAACATGCTTGTACCAAGGTACACAACACAGTCAAAATCTTCAAGCCTCATCTCATTCCTGTAGCTTGTCTTACTATACACACCTTCAGTTTTTATCACATTGAATCTGCTGCCACTCAGAGGCCAATAATTGCCTGGCCAAAGAAATGGCTCCAGCAATAAATAAAACAAGGTTTCCATCACTGAAGTTTAAGGGCTTTGATCTAAAGAAATTGTAGAAAAAAAATTTACATGTAGTATTTTCTAGAAATGATAAATGAACCCCATTGAACACAAATTCATCCCAGTCTACACAACATGAAGGACGGAGAGAGAGAGAGAGTCTGTGTGTGTGTGTGTGTGTGTGTGTGTGTGTGTGTGTGTGTGTGTGTGCACGCAAATGTACTTTTAATGCACTTAATACTTGCAAATATTAGGACGGTGGTCATAATGTTATGTCTAATGTTATGCTATACATATCTTCTTCTACTTTTGGCATTTCCCATTAGGGGTCATCACAGCGAATCATCAGTCCATCATATATATATATGTGTGTGTGTGTGTGTGTGTGTGTGTGTGTGTGTGTGTCTGTGTGTGTGTAAGAGAGGGAGAGAGAAAGAGAAACAATATATAATGCTAAAAAAGAAAAAAATTTTTTGTAGTTTCACAAACTACAAAAAATGTTGCAATCTTAACAGTTTCTCTAATATCACACACTACTGTGTGTGTAAATGGTTAGCAGAAATGGTTTGGTGAGGTGTTGAAACCAAGTGAAGTTGGGAGAAGTAAAATGTTTCTTTAATTTTTACCATGTTTACTTGATTTCACATATAATGTCCAGCCATTTCTCCAGTCAGTTGAAAAACCTCAGACCCAAATCGCTGTCATGGACAGTAAGAAGAAAGCCAATATCAAAGAAAACAGGCACATACTCAAGTCTGTAGCAGAGAGTGTACTAAACTGTGGTCGCCAGTGCATTGCACTTAGAGGTACATCTGAGAAGCAGAATTCTACTGGCAATCCTGGAAACTTTTTGGCCCTGATGAAACTACTTGCAAACCATGATGAGAAGCTGAAGCAGCACATGGAACGGCCAAAGCTCAGAAATGCCACCTACCTCTCGCCGCAAACCCAAAATCAGATGATTGACGTGATAGGAAAGCAAATAATTCAGGCCCAGATTGTGGACAAGATCAAAAATGCACAGATCTATACAGTCATGGCTGATGAGGTGACATCCCATATGTAGAGCTGATGCCATTGTGTGTAAGGTTTGTGGACAAAGACCTAAATATCAGGGAGGAATTGCTGGAGATTTGCTCTCTGCCACGAATCACAGGCAGCCACATTGCAACTGCAATTAAGGATGCGCTGAGTCACCTCAACATAGAGATTGGTGATTGCAGAGGCCAGGGGTATGATGGTGCCAGCAACATGAGCAGTGAAAATGTTGGTGTCCAGGCTCTGATCAAGAAGGACGCACCTAAAGCAGTGTACATGCACTGTAATGGGCATTGCCTGAACCTTGTCATTGCACGCTCCTGTGCTCTTCCAGTTGTGCGCAACATGATTGACAAGTTGAATCTACCATCATATTCTTCACCTACAGCCCAAAGAGAGAACAACTACTCATGGAGGTTGTACACAAGGATGCACACTCTATGGGACAGAGGAAACCACTGATTGACATATGTCGCACAAGATGGGCAGAAAGACATGACGCATACAGCTACTTTTATAGTGCCTTCATCTTTATTGTTAAGGCTCTAGAAGTCATCGCACTTGGTCTCCATAAAGAAGATTACAGCCAAGATGTCACCACTGGATGGCAGGGCAAGTACAAAGCAGAGGCCTGTCTCTTGACTATAAAATAGTCTCTTGTCTGGGCTCCAAAACTTCGGTTTCATACTGACCTCCCTCACCATCTATCAAGTCTTGTCCCACCTTACAGGCATCACAGTTGTAATGAGGAGTCGTAGGGCTGATGATCCATTTGCAGCTTTAATGATAATCGTGGTCAAACAGGCAAGGTCAGGGCAGGCAAACACAATAACGAAGAGCAGGCAGAAATCGCAACCAGGAAAACAGGCAGAAGGTCAGGACAGGCAGCAAACAATCGAGAAACCAGAAACAGAATCAGAAACCGGAACTGGGAACACACAAAGAAACGCTCAGACTGATCGCTAACGCAAATCGAGACTTCGCAAATGGGGTCAACTTCAAGTTCGCTTAAATAGCATGGGAAATTGGCTACAGCTGGCGGCGTAATTGGTCCCGGTGCGGGGGTTGTGGGAATTGCAGTCCGGAAGCGACTAGTACTCCGGAGACACTTCTCTATGTTGGTGCTCGGGAGGCGAGGCAGGTGCTCCAACCGTGACAACAGTGAAGTTGCAAAAAAACTCAGCTGACATTGTGGAGGCATTTAGCATGGTAGATGAGGTCAAGAATATCTACAAGGAGCTACGTGAGACCATTGAGGATGACTTTAACCAGATCTACAAGCAAGCCATCAGTATGGCTGCTCAGGTCGATGTTGAGCCTACCAATCAACCACGTGTTGCTGGAAGGCTGACACAGAGATAAAATGTACCTGCTGAAACTGTGAAGGACTACGATCATCGCAACATGGCTATACCTTTCCTAGACCATGTCATCTTGGAGTTTGAATCCAGATACAGTCCTCTATCTGTAACCGCATCAAGGCTCCTGGGTCTAATTCCGTCTATACAGTGCAACTCAGGTGTGACAGTGGACATTTCTGAAGTAGTCCAACTTTACTAAGATGACTTACCTTCACCAGAGCTGATTGACCAGGAACTGAAACGCTAGACACTGAAGTGGCAAAACAAGCCATCAGAACAAAGGCCAACTTCATGTGCTGAGGCAATCAAACAATGTGATGCGCTAATCTACCCAAACATCTTCAAGCTTCTCAAAATAGCTTGTACTCTGCCAGTCACCTCATGTGAATGTGAACGGTCGGCCAGCACTCTCCGGAGACTGAACACATTCATGCGTAGCAGCATAGGAGAGGACTGCTTGTCATCCCTGGCCCTCATCCATACACACTATGACATGGCAGTCAACCTGGATGAAGCTATTGAACATATTCTCCAAACTGCACCCAAGAAGACTGGAACTGACCAGTGTACTAAATCCATAAGTGTCAAGACAAATACAGCAACAAGCAAAGAGGCATTGACAGAGAGTCAAGAAATGATGATGAAAATAATTATTATTAATACTTCAGTAAAGTTCATTAAATATATTCTGTTGTTAGTGTGGTCTTTAAACTTATGAACTGTGTATGGACTGACAAATGTGGTACATGAGGAAGCAATTTGACAACAATGCAGTAAATAATTTAGGTGCATCAAAAAGCATGCTCGTTATGATACCAGCAGACAAGCTAATCCAGCACAAATTAGTGCATAAAAGGTCACCAAAATGAAGTATTTGAACCTTATATCTTACAGTTTTGGATACAAGAAATTTTGAATTTGTGTCATTTTTGTGGCACACACGCGTGTGCCCGAGCGCACGCGCACACATACACACATACACACACACACACACACACACACACACACACACACAGGTAACCAGGGTAATGTTAACTGTAAATGGTTGAGTTATTGTGGGGACATGGGGCATGTATTAATTTTAAAGTGTTTATACATTTTGCCCTAAATGTTTTTTGTTCCTGCAGTTATGTGTATTTTCATATTTAAATTTACTGTATCAAAATAACTTAAATCATTATTTAATATAATGTCTGGTAGATGTTTGTGTCTTGTGGCATAGGTTAACAGCATCTACCAAAAATGCTGCTTGCAACCCAATATGCACATCATGTTTGATTTACTTCCAACAGTTGGGTTAATCCAAGATCTAATTGCTTCCTTAGTGCAATTGAAGGAGTGTTTTTCTGTAAAATGCCCATCCCTAGATGTTAGCAATCAATAGAATCCATCTGGTGACATTTAATGTGTGTAATTATCAGAGATGGGGGACTCGAGTCATATGACTTGACTCGAGTCAGACTTAAGTCGCAAATTTGAGACTTGAGACTTGCTTGACAAATATTAAAAAAAGACTCGACTTGATTTTGACTTGACATTCATGACTTGAGACTTGACTCGGACTTGAGTTAAATGACTTGAAATAACTTGTTTTTCGTTTTTGTTTCATCTTTTTTATCTATTTTGTTTTTAAATCTGTTTTTAAACGCACGCAAGAGCGTAATCTAGCCACGTGACGCAGCAGGCAAGCAGAGGGAGCGCGCGCACTAACTAATAAACCTTAACAGTCGTGACGAAACATGGAAGGCGCCACACCAAAAATAATTAAGTATCGGGTACTTTAATTTAGGTATTTAATTTAGGTACCGGGATTTTGTGCAAGATGAGAAGAGAAGAACAGCAAAATGCGACCACATCGCTCACAATTGAATTACAAAGTTCTATCAAATTAATTTTTTTGCAAGCGCAATGTAGTGTAAATGTTTGGTCACTGTTTATGTGGAAATGTCAGCTTTTTTGCAATAGCACTTATAATTGGTCTTCAGTGTTAGGCTTTGAGTGAAAAGCATATGGACCGTTTATGGGGATACACATTATATATAAAAAACATAAATATAAAAATAAAAAACTTCGGAGTTGCAAGCAGAGCCATATTCTTGTCTCGCATGCACACGCACACACATTCAATTTAAAGGGATAGTTGACCCAAAAATAAAAAAATTCTTTTATCCAAAAGATTCATGAGCAACATTCACTTCCATAGTATTCTTTTTTCCCACTATGGAAGTGAATGGGGCTCATAAATGGTTTGGTCCTCAAAATATCTACATGTGTGTTCATCAAAACAAAGAAATTTATTCAGGTTTGTAACATCACGAGGATGAGAAAAAGATAACAGAATTTTCATTTTTAGGTGAACTATCCCTTTAATTAATAAATTACACTCACTCCAATCATCTCTCTCTCTCTCTCTCTCTCTCTCTCTTTAATTCACTTCAAGGTTTGTGGGATTCAATAATTTACGTTTTTAGATTGACGTGATTGATTGTTGTTGTTATTCTGTTGTTAAAAAGGAAGGATCTAATTTAAGGATGTGTTCATGTCCCATTAAAAGGGAATGCCTGTTCAAAAATGCAATTTGGTTGCATAGAAACCATTGTACTTTTTTATATATACTGTATACTTTTCCATGGTCTTCTGCCATGTTTGAGGCATATTGAAACTTTTCATGCTTTTATGTTGTCCTTATTTCAGTTACATTTACATCTTATTCTTTGTAGTTTTGATTTTTATTCATTTTTAGATTTTTATTGTATTTACAACTCACCTGTATGTGGACACCTTTTAAAAATAAATGCATATAATCATTTTTGTTTCAAATAAAACTCTCATAGTCCGTAAATACTGTAGATTTAACTTTGTTTAATATATACATTTAGTTAAATTATCAAACATCTGTATGACTTGCCAGTGACTTGCTTGACTCAAGCTACGACTTGACTTGCTTGACATAAAGCAGTGACTTGACTTGACTTGACTTGACACACAAAAATTGACTCGGACTTGCTTGAGACTTGAAGGTTAAGACTTGAGACTTACTTGTGACTTGCACATGTGTGACTTACTCCCACCTCTGGTAATTATTGTTTAGGTAACCTTGTTCATTGGAGGATTTTTAATCAAACCAGGACTCCTCATTACAAATTGCAGTAGCAATAGTATCAATGTCTGTATTTTTTATTTAACAATCAAGCCAAATGCTGATATCTGTAAATTCTTTTTATTGTAATGTTGTTAATAAGTATTATTATAAGTGTTTTAAATTGATGAGCATGTCTTAGTGCATTGTAAGCAGTGTAAGTACATATTATTGTAGTTATAGGGCACATATATCTATGCAAAATATATGTTGTTCTCTTTAGGTATTTAAGCAGCCCTGGCCTGGAATAATGAGGACTGTGTACAGGAACCACCAGAGATTTGAGACTACCTACTTTAGGAAATTTCCTGGATTTTATGTAACTGGAGATGGTATTAATGAACATTAGCACTTAGCATTACACATTGAACATTGGCACTAGCACTGACTAGGTGGTGTTTTGGTCAGTGTGGATGTGAACAGTTCCACTGAATTGAATATTAGTGAAAATATCTTGTGATTGCAAGTGACATGTCATTCTGAGAATGCCTGGACTACTTGGAGTGTTTTAGGGCATTACTTGCTCTCCCTTTATTTCCAATATTAAGTCTATAGGAATTTGCAAATATAGCAAACTCTTGTTTTATGAAGAACTTTCATTTTGTTATGATTAAATGCTCACTTGAACTCATCAAATATTCCACAACTATTTTGTGCACTTTTCACGTTCATATTTTATGCGTTCAGGTTGCCGCAGGGATAAGGATGGGTACTACTGGATCACTGGCAGAATTGATGACATGCTTAAAGTTTCCGGTAAGATCACATTTTCTTTGCTGGTTTTCTTTTTTCTTTTTGTTGTTTTGTAAAATAATAGCATAAAAATTGTATTAAACTTTTTTCAGGTCATTTATTGAGCACTGCAGAGGTGGAATCTGCTTTGATGGAGCATGAGGCAGTTGCGGAGGCAGCTATGACCTTGCATGGCATTTCTGAAAAGTACCTTAGCTTTGACCAGAACACGGCTTTGTTGGATAATTTAAATTAAAAGGCAAACTGAAGAAAACGTTTGTGCAGGAAATACAATACACATCCATTATAAAACCAGCTATATTTTGTGAGGTACTGATATCTGTTTCTTAGTCTAAACCTTTGAAGTCATTTTAAAGACAGTGATACATCCAACTTTTTGAAATTTGTTTAAATTGACATGCTATGCCCTTTTTTACAGTGAGAGAGAAGATTGGTGCCATAGCTACACCTGATTACATACAGAATGCACCTGGACTTCCCAAAACCAGATCAGGTACCAGAATAACTCTTCAGGCTACGTGTGTGTCTCTGTGTGTCTCTGTGTGTGTCTCTGTGTGTGTGTGTGTGTGTGTGTGTGTCTCTCTGTGCATGTGTCTCTGTGTTTGTCTGTGTGTGTGTGTCTCTGTGTGTGTGTGTGTGTGTGTGTGTGTGTGTGTGTTAAACGTAGATAATGTTCTGTTGATTGAGCTTCTCTGTATTGTCCACAGGTAAAATCATGCAACGTGTGCTAAGAAAGATAGCATCTAACCAACAGGATTTAGGGACTTGCTACAATTTCTAAGAATTAAATCTCTAAGAATTGAAAAGAGTGTTTTTACTGGACCTGTTTGTATATTTGTTCAGGATTATTTAATTCTAACCTTTTTTCCTCAGTACATGATTTTTTTCCTATTAAGTACATCTCTGATTGTATTTTTGTTATTTTATTATGTGACGATATTTTAAGCACACAGAATTGAGTACTATCAAAACACTCAGCTCAATGAGGGGAAGTGCCTCACGTGTATTTTGGTCACGTCACATGACACTGACCCTTATGTCCACTCGCCTCCAAAAAGCACCGGCATTTGCGAATACTTGCACCGTCAAAGCCAACTTCAAAGTTCGTCATGATGAACTTTACAAATCTAGTTTAGATTGGGTTTGGTTATTGTGACTATTTGTGGTAATATTGTTACAAAGAGTCCTAGGTAAATGATTGATTTATGTTCTCTTACCAGAAAAAAAAAACTGATTAATGTACTTTTGTCTTGTTATTGTCTATTTCCCTTTTCTGTTTTAAGCAATATTTTTCAATCAACACATTTTAAGATTTAATTAAATTGTGGCTGAAATATACACTGGTGTGAGTAAAATAAAATGTCCATTTCCCATTTTGTCTTTCTGTTATTGCATTTAGTTGTGTATACATTTGTAAATAAGGTACCTACTCTCACCTTCAAACTTTATTACAAACAAATTCTAACCATTGTAGTGTAGACTTCTAGCTTTATTACAAGATATTTTCCAAAACTCTTTCATTGACCATTTAGTAATTCCAGCCAATATTGTTCAATATTTTTACTACTTGGATGCAGATCCTTTGCAGACAGATACTGTCTCCTAGACAGTACAGAACTCCTAGACATCTCCAAATGATGAAGCTTCATTCATTATTTTTACATCAGCTGCCTTGGTCTTCTTGTTTGCGTGTTTTTCTTCAGTATTCTAAACCTATGAAGAGTTGGGTTGATTTCTGCCATAGATGTCACTGCCTCCAGTATGTTTCACAGATTATGTTTTGTGCTTTTATCATGATCCTTTCTTTCACTTCTCCGTAATCTATTCTCGTACAAGTGGTTTTACATCTTGGTTTCATTCATCCACAAAAATGTCCATTGCATTTGGCAGACACCCCTATGCCAAGTGACTTAGAGAAGCACTTTTGAATATGAGGATTGATAACAGTTTGGCTGATCTAGCAACATGTAGCTCTCAGTGATAGCTGAAATAACAGTATCTGTCTGCTTTGAAGCTAGATGGTTTGGGATCTTTGAGGTGTTTTCAAGGAATTTTAAATGGCAAGAAAGAGGTGATACTTGTCGGTAGTTGATGTCTAAGGAATCCAGAGCAGTTTTTTTCAGGATGCAAGTAACTTTTGCTTTCCTGAAGGCAGATGGTATATGACCAGATGTTATAGAGCCAGTAATGATAGCAGTGATGAGACTGCTCTGTGCTTTTCAGCCCACTTCCAAAAATACAACAAAAAACAGGTAATATTCCAGATTAACTTTTGCCCTATCTGGTTGAAGTTTATTTATTTCGCGTTTGACCGACCTCCTTCCACAGCTGATACTTGACCATGCCCCAGCTGCTGCATGCTACCCCAATCATATGAATGGCTGAAGTACCTGATACCAACTAATGATCGCTGCATTGGCATCCATCATAAGGTGGAGATAGTGGAGCTCATTAGGTTTCGACAAGGAACTGGTGTGAATTTTTAGACCTTTCTCATTTCCCAGCTACTCACACTCTAGAATCTCCATTGCTGCCATAACAGGTTCACAAAATCTAGTGGGAAGCCTTCCAGAAGAGTGGGGATTTCCGCCACAATACCGCTAAGTAGTTGGTCTCAAATGCTGGATGGTTAAGGCCCAATGTGAAGCTGTCATTATAATTAATCCTAAAAGTTAGCTATTCAGTGAAGTTGAGATCTGGGTTCTGGGTGACCTGCTTTTGAGTAAACCATGTTCATGGATCTTTGTACACAGGTGCATTATAACACTGGAATAGTATAAATACTGGCCCTTTAGTTACAGTGAATGAAAATCTTTGTGGCAACAATTTGGATTTAATTGAATTGAAAGAGATGTTTACCAATCAATAAGTTATCTGGCACCTCTATTGGGTTCTGAAGCTCTTGCCCAAATATCAAAAAGAATTTGAAGAATTTGAGTTGTTATTTGTTCAATAGTCCTCAACCCAAACACAATTGCACATAAGTACAGTGATGCCTCGATATACGAGTGCTTTGACATACGAATTTTTTGAGATACGAGCTGTCATGCGACCAAATTTTTGGCTTGAGATACGAGCAAATATTTGAGATACGAGCATCCGAGCCAGTTAAGTTAAGAGAATTTCAGTTCTGTCAGGACCACTTTGTCAAAAGAGAATTTATTAGATGATAGCATACAGTTAGTGTTGGCGGTATGGTTCTGTATGGTTCTGGACAAGAATCCCAGCGCCCGTCCGCATGCATGGTCAGAGCGGAGAGAGCAGCGAAAATAGAATTGACCCCCGTATAACAGAACCACTAATCATGCATAGTATTATGCTCGCTTACGCGTTTTTGGAAAGTAATAAATGAATGAATGGATAAATAAGTAATTAAATAATTAGAGAGAGAGGGAGAGACAGAGAAAAATATGTGGAGATTTATGACGTAAACTGGTACAACGAACACGGGTTCCGGCATGGTGGAGTCGGGGTTGGAGAAGGGAGTTTAAATCGCAGCAGCAGCGAAGCGCTAGAGCGGCTCTATGAATGGGAATTTAAATGGTCGGGTAATATGGATGTCGTAACCGGATTGGTGCGTGTCGTGGACAGTTCAAGTTCAACTTCAACTTTATTTGTATAGCACATTTACAAACAGCCACATGGCTGACCAAAGTGCTTCACAGTGCGTTTGACATTGCACATACACTGAAGAATAGTCACATGCACAAAGTAGTTCAAGAAACTAAAATAAGAATTCAGTTGGCCTCCAGACAAAAAAAGCTACACATTTGTAAATATTTCTCACTTTTGATATACCTTTGCCTAGCAGAGGGAAAAATATGATCTACCGAAATGATGCTACACACACACACACACACACACACACACACACACACACACACACAAGCACTGGGCATAGCAATTCATTAGGCCTCAAGAAAAAACAAAAGCTACTCATTTGAAAATATTTCACACTTGTTGGATGCATTTGTCCAGCTGGGGGCAAAATCTGATCTACCAACAAGCTTTACACACACACACACACACACACACACACACACACACACACACACACACACACACACACACACACACACACACACACACACACACACACAAGCATTGGGCATTGCAATTCATTGGGCCTCCAAAAAAACAAAAACAATCATTTGTAAATATTTCACACTTGTGATATGCATTTGTCCAGCTGGGGACAATATCTTCTCTTCTCTTCTTCTTCTACCAACAATCTTTACACACACACACACACACACACACACACACACACACACACGTTGTGTTTTCATATTCAAATAATATTTGTTTCCTCTCTCTTATTTATGAATTTAGTTGCATCAGTCAGCTTTGGCCTGGAGATATGCTGAGTATTGACATTGGTCAAACAAATAAATGTTTGACATTTATCAGTCAGTGGTTATCCAAAATGATATTTGATAATTTCTGCTTATTTTACTCAAAACATGGCAAAATTTCATAAGGGTTATCGTTCATAAATTAAGTATAATAAAACAAAACATAAGGAGGTAAACAAAGTTTTATTCAAATGAAATTATGGCATGTTTTCGAGTGTGTGTGTGTGTGTGTGTGTGTGTGTGTGTGTAGCCTGTTGTTGGTTGATCAGATGACATCAGGTGGGTAAAATACATATTACAAGTGTAAAATAGATATTATACACAGAATGGTGCTAATTGTAGAATCTTTGATTTGTAAGCATTCAAGTCAATTTGGCCTGTAAAAAAACAGGTTTTATTATTTGCTGACATTAAAAATGGTCAAAATTGTTTCAAAACAATCTCCTGCCCTTTTTTGAATATACCAGGCTGTAATTGTGCATCAACTTTTGTGCCTCTATAGTGAAAATAATTCAAAATTTCTGTTTTTTTTTTTTACTAAAAAGTGAGGCATTTTTGTATATAAATAAGGTTTATTATACCAAATATATATATATTTTTTGCAAAATATATGTTAATATGTTGGAAACAAGTTAGACTAAAAAGGTAAAAAAAAAAAAAAAAAAGGCTATCATATATAGTTCATTTTTTATAAGCAGTCAAAACAGACAAGGTCAAGTTGACTCAGCGCTCCTAATTTGTATAGGAGGACAACACAAGGGTTAAGGTGAGTTTCCTCCACAAGAAAAATAGGAAAACTGTAACTGTGTGTGTGTTTCACTTGCCTACAGTCCGTTTGGCAATGAAAGGGTTAAATCTCACGCATTTACGACTCAATGAAAACTCCTCGTGGCTCGCCAGTCCCAACTCCATCCATTAACGGAAGAACTGAAACGATTCCAGAAAGCGCGATCGTTACTGTAGCAACTTTAGCCTCGTGTGTAAACCAGGAGCAATGGAGACGAAGGATCATGCAAACTTCAAAACAAACAACCACAACAACAACAAAAAAAACCTGACCTTGAATACACAAGGCCACAAAAGCATCATTAGTTTTCAAACTCTTCATAAAATGCATTAATGTTTACATAGAGTTCAACTTTATATCAAAATAACATTACATTGCATTACTGTACATATAAAGCATACAAGCTTCACATTTCACTCTCAAACCGTAAAGAAAACCAAATAAACTTCTTCACATTGCATACCCAACATACATACATTTAAACACATTAAATGTAATGAATTTACAAACTTTAACTCACCAGAACCAATGATAAATTCAATTTCAACTCGTTCAACTGTTACTCTGAAGAGGTTTTAGTCTCTACTTCTCTCAATATTGAGTAAAAGCTCAGTATTAAAGTAATTTATAACCCAGATTTCTCCGGAGTTCTCTATTTACATCTGCTCTCTATCTGTCCCACGTGCACACTACACGACGCTCTCTCACATGGGCAAGAGAAACCAGGAAGTAAGCAATGCACCAAACAGCATTCAGACACAACACCACCGAACTCTCTTCTCATTGGCTGATTCACTGACAATAAAATAACTGTATTTAGGGATTCAGTATGAAAAATAATTATATTTTAATAACTTTTGTAACCGGGGTTACAGATATCATTGACTTTATCTTAAATACTTTTCAAAATTAAATATTAACATTGATGTTTGTGTTTATATACAAATTAAACAATAGAGATGAGCCAGATACTCGGCTGAAACGTTTGTGTTTATATACAAATTAAACAATAGAGATGAGCCGGATACTCGGCTGAAACGAGTATCCGGTACGGGTAAAGCACTTCTGCCGAGTACGAGTATTATACGAGTAATACGAGTCAATATCTGTGCTCGGATTGAATGAAAATCATCATTGGGCATATGATTGTGTCAGCGTTCTGTGATAGGCTAGTCACAGCGCCACTCCCCTACACACATACAGATGTATTGTGTTGCTGTGTCTCGCTCTGCTCACTCACAGTCACACACAGAACAGCTCTCTGTCTCTCCCTCAGTCACTCGGGTTCGCGGGTCTTTTCCGTTAACGTTTAGGGTTTCTTCAGCTTTTTACTTCAGGTTGTAACGTTAATAATACGTACTTACTAACCAGTAGAGTTCTGGTAAACGTGGGTTCGTTCAGAGGTGGTGCTTGCTTGGAAGAATGCGACTCGCATTGCGTCTCTGCCTGTCGGAGATTTTTTTTCTTTTTTAAACCTTCAGCTGTCTCTAACCAGTAACCAGACACTGAGTGTCTGACACGTTTTTGCTGTATTTCATAAAAACATAAAGGTAGTAAGCTAGTGTTATAAATATTACAAATTAATTATTAAGCTAGGGGGCACGGTGGCTTAGTGGTTAGCACGTTCGCCTCACACCTCCAGGGTCGGGGTTCGATTCCCGCCTCCGCCTTGTGTGTGGAGTTTGCATGTTCTCCCCGTGCCTCAGGGGTTTCCTCCGGGTACTCCGGTTTCCTCCCCTGGTCCAAAGACATGCATGGTAGGTTGATTGGCATCTCTGGAAAATTGTCCGTAGTGTGTGATTGCGTGAGTGAATGAGTGTGTGTGTGTGTGCCCTGCGATGGGTTTGCACTCCGTCCAGGGTGTATCCTGCCTTGATGCCCGATGACGCCTGAGATAGGCACAGGCTCCCCGTGACCCGAGGTAGTTCGGATAAGCGGTAGAAGATGAATGAATGAATGAATTATTAAGCTACACACACACACACACACACACCTGGTGTGGAAATAAAAAAATAAAAAAGAACCAAAAAAATAAAAATAAAAAATCACACTGATCATAAAAAAATTAAAAGTTAAAAAAGAAAGTTATGTTGTTCATTACATTTTACTTCATAATTGCACTGCATTGTCAGATACAGATACAGATAATGCTGTACTCATCACTATTAAACAATCACATGCTTCACAATCACAGACACTGCCTAACCTTTAAAGAAAGTAGTAGGAAAAAAATAAAGATTGGTTTATATATCATTCATTATGCTCTATGTCATTATGTCATTTCCAGTTTTCCAGTACGAGAATTTAGCCACAGATTATCCAGCAATGCAGCTGAAATGAAAGCCCATTGTTTGTCATTATGGAGAGAAAAACATTTGAACATTTTGCATTGTCTAAAGTGATCTATTTTTTGTTATATGTGATACATCAGAAACTATAACAATGAAGTTGTCATGAATAACGCACCTGCCTCATGCTCCGAGCGCCACCAGAGGGAACGTTTGCCTGAATACTAACCACTTCCGGACTATACTTCCCATAACTCCCCCGGGACTGATTATACCACCACCTGGTTTCACTCACTTCCTATTTAAAGGAACTTAACTTGACCTTGGCGCGAAGTCTTGACTTGGTCCGGCCTGTCATTCTTAGCGTTTCCTGTCCATTTATGATTCCCTGTTTCTTGATCTGTTTCTGTACCTTTGTTTTTACGATTGTTTGCCACCTGCCCTGACTTTCTGCCTGTTATTATCGACCCCGTTTCTGCCTTGCCTACTTTGTGTACAATAAAAACTGCAAATGGATCCTCAGCCTCATGATGCCTCATTACAGAAGACTTCTCCACAAGACGATCCACCAGTGATTTCTCAACCCTCTCTCTACCCCTGTCTGCACCCTTCTCACAGGGAGAGCACTAGAGTGGGCCACTGCGATATGGGGAGAGGATGGCACCGCGTTTCCTTCCTTCCAGCACTTCCTGACTCAGTTCCGCAGCGTGTTCGAGCATCCCGCGGGAGGAGAGAGCGCAGAGGAGCGCCTATTGAGCATAGCTCAAGGAAACCGCACTGCCTCGGATTGTGCTCTCGAGTTTCATACCCTCGCGGCACTAGCTGGCTGGGAGGAGAGACCACTCAAGCTTTTGAAGGGATTGAAGGCAAGGGATTGAACCGCAAGGGATGGAACCATGAGCTGCAGGCTGAACTCGCCTGCCATGACGAGGGGAAAGATTTGTCAGCATTTGTGGAGCTTTCAATCCAGGTGGACAACCTGATGAGAAAACAACGATCGCCCTCACACATCCCGTCATGCGAGAATGCCGAACCCATGCAGCTCGGAGATGCGCACCTCACAACCGAGGAAAGAGCGCGCCACATCCGTCAGCAGCTCTGTCTGTACTGTGGGAGGCCCGGACACCTGCTACCATCCTGTCCCACCAGACCATACAGTAGATGAGACACCCTGGTGAGTCTGAACGTGTTTACCCCCGATTGCAGAACTGTGCACAATTTGACATGCAATTAAAAGTTCAGGGAAAGGAGTTGAGTCTGGTGGCACTCATCGACTCCGGCGCTGCCGGAAATTTCATCTCGGAGGAGTTCGTGAAGTCAAATGCCATCTCACTGACTAGGTGTGCCTCTCCCTTGGCAATGGAGGCGATAGACGGGCGACCGCTTGGAAAGGGATTAATACAGTTCGCCATCGAGGAAATCAAGCTACAAGTGGGCCTGTCTCATAGCGAAACCATTCGCTTTCTCGTGATCACCTCTCCTCGTCACTCACTGATCTTGGGTCTGCCATGGCTGCAGCTCCACAACCCTGTCATTTCTTGGAGCGAGCATCAGATTATCTTCTGGGACAAAACCTGCGCCCAACATCTCCGACCCTCCAAGACACCGTTCCAGATTAACTCTGCCATCACCACGCCTAACTCTCCGGCCATTCCCGGCCTGCCAGCCGAGTATTACGATCTCGCAGAGGCCTTTAACAAGGTCAAAACCACCGAGGTATCCCTCATCGACCCAGTGATTGTTGCATCAAGCTCCTGCCCAATGCCACACCACCCAAGGACAGGATCTTCCCGCTATCATAACCCGAAACCAAAGCCATGAATAAATACATCGAAAAGGAGTTAAAAAAGGGATTTATTAGCACTCAGTATCACCTGCATCGTCAGGCTTCTTCTTCATGAAGTAAAAGGACGACGGTCTCCAACCTTGCATTGATTATTGGGCTCGTAATGAGCTGACCATTAAGTTTCATTATCCACTCCCACTCATTCAGTCAGCTCTTGTCAGCTCTTCTGTCAGCTCTGCGCAAGGCCAGATACTTCCCTAAACTGGACCTGCGCAACGCTTACAACTCATTCGCATCAGAGAAGGAGATGAGTGGAAAACTGCCTTCTCCACCCAGTCAGGCCACTACGAATATGTGGTGATGCCGTTCGGCCTTGCGAACGGCCCATCGGTATTCCAGTCAATCATAAACAATGTTTTCCGGGTCATGTTGGATCGCTGGGTGATCGTGTACATTGACGACATCCTAATTCATTCTGAGACGTTAGAGGAACACATACAGCACGTACAAGCTGTACTGGAGCGGCTGATCCAACATCGACTCTATGTTAAACAGAGAAGTGCGAGTTCCACAAGACATCCACGTCTTTCCTAGGCTACATTATCTCTGCGGGAGGTGTCGCCATGGACGATGCCAAGGTGCAAGTGGTGTTAAAGTGTCCACGACCCCAAACCATCAAAGAACTACAGCGGTTCCTTGGGTTCACGAACTTCTATCGCCGCTTCATTCGTGGTTTCAGCACCATAGCGGCACCACTCACCTCCATGACAAAGAAAGCACCGTCCCGTCTGACGTGGTCACCTGATGCAGTGGCAGCCTTTCATCTCTTAAAGGAGCGTTTCACCATGGCTCCCATTCTCCATCACCCCGACCCGACTCGACCATTCATTGTCGAGGTAGATGCCTCCAGCACAGGAATCAGAGCGTTCCTATCACAGCATCAGGGACCGGCCGACAAAATGTTCCCATGTGCCTACTTCTCCCGGAAGCTATCGGCTGCTGAACGCAATTACGATGTAGGGGACCGCGAACTACTAGCCATGAAGGCAGCATTCGAAGAGTGGCAGCACTGGCTGGAGGGCGCCCAGCATCCTTTCACGGTCCTCACAGATCATAAGAATCTGGAATACTTACGCGCCGCCAAACGAATGAATACACGCCAGGCGTGATGGTCTATGTTCTTCACGTGCTTCCGCTTCACCATAACCTACAGACCTGGGTCCAAGAACACTAAGGCCGACACACTCTCCCGCCTGAACAATGAGCCCGACCAAGACTCACCTGCTGGGCCCATCATCCCCGAGACCCAGATAATTGCTCCCATTCAATGGGATATTATGACCGAGATCTCCCAAGCCAACGCGCTGGCTCTGCCTCCTGCCGACTGTCCGCCCGACAAGACCTACGTACCGCAGAACTTCAAAATAAGTTCTGGTGGCCCTCGCTATCCGATGATGTAAGGAACTTTGTGAGAGACTGTACTGTGTGTAACACCTCCAAAGCCTTGCATCAGCTCCTGGCCGGATTACTACAGCCTCTACCTGTTCCACTGCGACCCTGGCTCCACATAGCTATCGATTTCATCACTGATCTGTCTAAGTCCAATAACTACACCGTAATCCTCACTGTAGTGGACCGATTCTCGAAGGCATGTCGCCTAATACCTCTGCCCAAGCTGCCCACCGCGTTCGAGACGGCGGAGACTCTTTGCAACTATGTATTCCGCTTCTACGGCCTCCCTGAAGACATCATCTCCGACAGAGGACCGCAGTTCATGTCCCGAGTCTGGTCCACCTTCTTTAAGCAGCTAAACGTCAACGTTAGTCTCACCTCCGGATACCACCCACAAGCCAACAGCCAGACCAAACGCATGAATCAGGCACCCGTTTCTTCCGCGCATATTGTTCAAACAATCAAGCCGACTGAAGCAGATACCTCATGTGGGCAGAATATTTGCAGAACTCGCTCACCAAGCCCGCTAACAGCATTACACCGTTTCAATGCATACTGGGGTATCAGCCGCCTCTCGTCCCGTGGTCTGGTGAGCCCTCAGATCTGCCAGCCATGGATGATTGGTTCCGCAGGAGCAAGGAGACCTGGAGCAAGGCTCATCACCAGCTGCGGAGAGCCATCAGACAGCAAAAGCTCCAGGCCGACAAACACCGCAGACCGCATCCAGATTGAAAGGGACATGAAATAGTTAAATTAATGCCATGTGATCATGGTGGAGGGTCACGGGATTACCTGGGAATAGGAATATTAGTCACCTGTTCACTTAGTGTGGTAGAGAGGGGGTGAGTCAGGATGATGTATTCTTTGTTGACCATATACACACATATACTGTATACAACTTTCAAACATGAAGAAATATCTGTCTGTGCAATAAAAAGGGACTATTAACAGCTGTTTGCCTCACTGATACTTCATATGCGTCGCAAATGCATTGATTTCCTGCTTCAGCCTCTCAGCGGCTTTTAACAACGTAAGATAGTTGTCAACAAAGAACTTCACTTCTTGGCGGACCCATCGCAAAGATTGAACATCGTGTCGCGGAGTATAGGATTCTGCTCAAAGGAGATGTAATAGAAGCTGAAAAGCCAGCGAGAAATGTCCAACAAACTTCCGAAGAGAAGCACGCAAACAATCACCGCATTGGTAAGCCTGTTGGGTTTTTTCTAAGCTGTGCTGTTTTGGAAAGCACGCTGTTAGTGTTCGGTACGCTGTTTATCCATTGGGGATGATCTCACGGTTGTTTTATTTGTTGTTTGGCTTTAGTTGGTTTTGTCCAGAGCTCTGGTGTTTGAAATAGGTTGTTTGTCAATTCGTTGTTGTGGAAAATAATGTCACGATGTTTTTGAAAGTTGATGGTGTTTGTCTACATTTTGTTGTGATGCTGTGAGACGTTGGAAGTAAAGCGTGATATGATTGTTGTTGTTGCATTGGAAAGCACACAAACATGAGTGAAGCGAGTGCTGATGATGTCATGGACGGTGAAAAAAGAGTAGCCAAACTCACTGTAAAGGCCTTGGCTAACCACATTGAAAGTTTGCAAAAGCAACGAAAAACAAAGGTGATTAAAATTAAAGAGTTGATTCTAAAGATAAAGAATCTGATGACAAGAAAGGAAAATGCCTCGCAGGTGCAAATGCTGTTTGAAACTCTTGTTGAACTTTGTGAAAATGTCAATAAGCTGTATGATATGGTGATTCCATTACTTCCTGAAGATGGAAGAACAAAAGGAAAAACAAAAGGAATGGTTTTTGAGCAGCATGAAATATACTGATACATTTAAAGATGCAGTTCAAAAGTGGTTGAAGACGCCAGAGGAGAATGTTATTCCTGTTCAGTCTGAAACTGGTGCAACACCGGAAGAGTTTACTATTCCTCAAGGCGACAGTTCAAGCTTCATCCATTGTTACATCAGATAAACTACTGTACAAGATGACATTAAACCTAATGATAATGTCTCAACTGTGGGCAGCAGATCATCTAAAAATCAGAGCTCAATAAGTGAAAGAAGATCTGGTGTGTCATCTACTTCTTCTGTACGTCTCAAAGGCACGACAAAAATTGTTGAAGGATAAACATGATCAAGAAGAGCAGCTAAGAAAAAGAAAGGAACAACTTTAAGGAAATGTGCAGAAGATCATAAGGAAGAGTTCAATAAGGAAACAGTGGATACAATTCTACATTCTTTTTATGTTGATGATTGCCTTGTTTCAGTTGCTACTGTTGAACAAGCGATGACATTGTACCAGAAACTTGTATCCATATGTGCCAAAGGTGGATTCAGGCTAACAAAGTGGATGAGCAACAGACGTGTGTTACGCCAAACACAGAGGTGAAAGCCGAAGAGATAAATATCCGGTGGTTCGCTAGAGAGCGCGGCCCACGAAGTCCGGAAGAGAATGCTAAAGGCGTGTTGGAAGCACGCCGAACCATTGGTAATAACGGACGCTGGTTAGCGTGAGAGAGGGGATCTTATAGGGATGGTGATGAGGTAGAAACGAGAGTCAGGTGTGTGTATTTAGTACGCCGGCGAGCCGCTCCGTGCGGGCGGGGCACGCATGGGAGAAGAGTCAGGTAGCTCCCTGACACCACCCCCCCCTCCAGGGGCGGCACCTCCAAGGGCGAGAAATGGGCGAGACACACGGCTTCAGCAGGGACACGTGAAAGGTTGGGTGTATGCGGTACCCCGGTGGCAGCTCCAGCCGGTAGGACACGTCACTAATCCTCCTGGCGATCCTGAACGGCCCAATGAACCGGGGGCTGAGCTTGCGGCACGGCAGTTTCATCTTCAGGTCCTTCGTAGAGAGCCACACTCGATCCCCGGGGCGGTAACCTGGAGACTCCAGACGTCTCGCGTCGGCGTGCCGGCGGGTGGTGCGGAGGGCCCGACACAACTGGGTGTGCGCCGATTCCCAGACCCGGTTGCTCTCCCGGAACCAGGCGTCCACCGAAGGCACGTCGCTGGGCTGATCCGACCAGGGGAACAAGGGCGGCTGGAACCCCAGCACGCATTGGAAAGGGGTGAGGCCCGTGGAGTCCTGGAGAAGCGAGTTCTGAGCATACTCCGCCCAGGGTAAGAACCGTGCCCAATCTCCCTGATCTTGGCTGCAGTAAGTCCTCAAGTACCTGTTCAGCTCCTGTATCTTGCGTTCCGCATGGCCGTTGGACTGAGGGTGGTAACCCGACGTCAGATTTACTGACACCCCCAGGAGCCGGAAGAAGGCACGCCAAACCCGAGAGGAGAATTGGGGCCCACGGTCCGAAACTATCTCCTCCGGGAGACCAAAGTTCCTGAATACGTGATGAAACAAGGCCTCGGCCGTCTCGAGGGCCGTGGGCAACCCCTTTAGAGGCACAAGTCGGCAGGCCTTAGAGAAGCGATCCACCGCTACCAGGATACACGTGTTTCCCCCCGACCGTGGCAAGTCGGTCACAAAGTCGATGCCTAGGTGTGACCAGGGGCGCTGAGGGACGGGGAGCGGCACCAACTTGCCGACGGGCAGGTGGCGAGGTACCTTGGCCATGGCGCAGGTGGAACACTCCTGGACGTAGCGGGTAACCTCTTCTGCCATCCTTGGCCACCAGTAGCGAGCCTGAAGGAGCTGGACCGTCCTCCTCTCTCCTGGGTGACCCGTGCCCGGTCCCTCATGGACCGACTGGATTAGCTCCCCGCGGCAGGATGTGGGAACAAAAACCCTTCCCTCAGGGCACCCTCTGGGGGCGGGCTCCCTGACGGAGGCCGCACGGATCTCGCTGTCCATGTCCCAGACAATAGGCCCCACGACGATCGAAGGAGGGAGAATGGGGTCCGGATGTCTGGGTTCCTCAGGCCCGAATATCCGGGACAGGGCGTCGGCCTTTCCGTTGAGCGCCCCAGCTCGGTAGGTGACTTGAAACTGGAACCGAGTGAAGAAGAGGGCCCAACGAGCCTGCCGGGCATTGAGTCTCCGGGCCTCCCGCAGGTACTGAAGATTCTTGTGGTCTGTGATCACAGTGAATGGGTGCTCTGCTCCCTCCAACCAGTGCCTCCACTCGTCCAGGGCGAGCTTGATAGCCAGAAGCTCCTGGTTGCCGATGTCGTAGTTCTGCTCTGCGGCCGAGAGCTTGTGGGAGAAGAAAGCGCACGGGTGGAGCTGTGATGGGGTGCCTGATTGCTGAGAGAGAGCAGCCCCCACCCCCGTCGAGGAGGCGTCCACCTCCACTACAAAGGGCTTCCGGGGGTCTGGATGACGCAACACGGGAGCGGAGCAAAAGCGCTGGCGGAGCTCCTCAAACGCCCCCTGGGCCTCCTTGGTCCACCTCAGGGTCCGCGCCTTACCCTTGAGGAGAGAAGTGAGGGAGCGGTGATCAGGCTGTACCCCTGAATGAACCGACGGTAAAAGTTAGCGAAGCCCAAGAAGCGTTGGAGTTCCTTAATAGTCTCCGGAACGGGCCAGCTCTTCACTGCTTTAACTTTCCTGTCGTTCATCTGTATACCCCGTGCGCTGATGACGTAGCCCAGAAACTGTACCTCCTTACAGTGAAACTCGCACTTGGAGAGGTTGAGGTAGAGCTGTTGGGAACGAAGTGCCCCTAGGACCTCACGGACGTGGTGATGGTGTTCCTCTAGGTTCCTTGAATATATCAGAATGTCATCCTTCCCCTGGCGCAAGCTAAGCAGCTGGTCCGCTGTGGATAGGACCCCGGAAGCGGCACTGAAAACCTCGCGAAGGTGTGCCGCGAAATGCTCGTATACCTCCATCATGGGGCTGTCAGAGTCCCACAAGGCCTGAGCCCAAGCTAGCGCTCTTCCGGACAGGAGCGAAATGAGGAACGCCACCTTGGAGCGCTCGGAAGGGAAGCGCTGAGGCTGCATCTCCATGTAGAGATTTACCTGGAGTAGGAAGCCGCGGCACGCTGACGCTTCTCCCGAAAAAGTTCCCGGGAGTGCCATGGGACTGCCGGTGACAGTGGGGGTTTCCGGACGAGCAGCGGTGGGGGGAAAGGCGGCTCGAAGCGCGGCGACCAGATCCCGAACCGGATCGGGGAGTGTGCTGGGCAGGTTCTCCATATTCCGGTAGGAAAAAAAATTGACCTTTTTTTTTTTTTTTTTTTTTTTTTTTTTTTGTAGGTCCGTTATTCTGTTACGCCAAACACAGAGGTGAAAGCCAAAGAGATAAATATCCGGTGGTGCGCTAGAGAGCGCGGCCCACGAAGTCCGGAAGAGAATGCTAAAGGCGTGTTGGAAGCACGCCGAACCATTGGTAATAACGGACGCTGGTTAGCGTGAGAGAGGGGATCTTATAGGGTTGGTGATGAGGTAGAAACGAGAGTCAGGTGTGTGTATTTAGTACGCCGGCGAGCCGCGTCAGGTAGCTCCCTGACAACGTGAAGTCATGGCGGTAATACCAGAGGATCAAAGTGCAAAGGCAGCAAAAGACTTGAATATTGATCTGGAATTTCCATTAGTTGAGGGAGTGTTGGGTATGCAGTGGGGCATTCAGTAGGACACATTCAAGTTCAAGATTGTAATCAAAGACAGGCCCTATGACTTGAAGAGGAATACTGTCCATGATTTGCTCTGTCTATGATACTTTGAGAATTGTGAGCCCTTTACTATTGTCTGCTAAGAAAATATTGCAAGACCTTTGCAAAGGAAACTTAGGATGGGACGATTGTCTTGCCTGAATTAGTTGTTCAAAAATGGAAAAGCTGGCTTCAAGAACTTCATCTTCTGGAAAGCTTTGAGCTTACAAGAGGTTTAAAACCTCCAAACTATGGTGACCTCACCTTTGCACAGTTGCATCATTTTTCAAATGCAAGCAAGGAGGGCTATGGAACTGTGACATACTTGCTAACACGCAATATGCATTCTCTACTACATTGTGCTTTTATCATCGGAAAGTCAAGAGTAGCCCCAATGAAGTCTGTTACCATCCCACGTATGGAGCTCATTGCTGCTACAATGGCAAGCCGTATGGATGTTATATGGAAGAAGGAATTACATCTGCAGCTTCAGGATTCTGTTTTTTGGACAGACAGTGCTTCTGTTCTCAAATACATCAAAAACGAGACTTCACAATTCAAAATCTTTGTAGCCAATCGGGTGACAGACATTCTCAAGGCTTCACAAGCTTCACAGTGGAGATACGTAGATACAGCAAGCAATCCAGCTGATGTTGCTTCTAGAGGATCGACTGCCAAAGTCTTTCTCAAAAACAGGACATGGACATCAGGTCCTGCCTTTCTTCTTCATTCTGAAAGTGAATGGCCTGCCAATCTGAATGAACTTGAAAAGCTTGAAGTGGATGACCCTGAGGTCAAGAAAGGTATTGAGATTAACTCTGTGCAGCTTCATGAAGAGGATGACAAGCTTGCATGTTTCATTAATCACTTCTCTTCTTGTTTCCGTTTGAAAAGGGCAATGGCTTGGATTTTAAGATTTAAGAAACTGCTGTAGTGTTAATTTTGTCACCTATTTTTAATTTAGTCTTAGTCTTGTGCCAAATGTCCTTGTTAGTTTTAGTCATATTTAGTCATTCACATATCTTTTTTGTTAGTCTTAGTTTTAGTCGACTAAAAGTCTCGTCATTTTAGTCTAGTTTTAGTCAAAAGAAAACTCAAGGTATCTTAGTCAAGTTTTAGTCGACTAAAAGTCTTTTAATTTTAGTCTAGTTTTAGTCAAAAAATTGTAGCTTGACCACATCTGGAATCTATTGTAAGAATAAATACAACGAGGCCTCATTAAATGCAATAATATCAGGAACACAAGTGTTATAGTGGAAATAAATAACTTAATGAAAAGCCTAAGATCAAAACTGTATATATATATATATATATATATATATATATATATATATATATATATATATATATATATATATGTATATATATATATGTATATATAATGTATTGCACACACCATTATTGATGATATTTGGAGCAATATTACATGTAATTGTTAAACTTGATTCCCTCACATATACATTTGCTTTTAAGCCTAATTATTAATTTTGATTATAATGTGATTGTGACGGGGGCGTGGGAAGAGGTTTCAGGTTGGGGGTGCTGAGTTTTTTCTGTCACCACTTTTGAATAAGAAACAATATCAAGGCTATAAAACTTGACAAAACTTGTTTTTTTTTCGTCAACAATAATGCATGTTAATTTAGTCTTAGTCAGCGTTTTTGGACAGTGGTGCAGTCTTGTCATCGTCTCGTCTTAGTCATGAAAAAAAAGGTTGTTGAACATATTTCGTCTCGTCTCGTCTGACGAAATTAACACTAAACTGCTCTTATCTCTTAGTCAGAAGAGGAAACAACTGAAACTTGCTTCAGATCATTCTATTGGACAACAAGGAAGTTCTTTGGAAAAAGAAATGGAGATTTTCAAAGGTCAACTCAAAAATTCTCATCTCTCACCAGAAGAACTAGAGACAGCTGAGTTGGAGATTATTAGACTCTCACAAGAAAAGATGTTTCCTGATGAGCTTGCTTGTCTAAAAAGAGGGGAAATTGTAAAGAAAGGTAGCCACATTTATGGACTTTGTCCTATGCTTAATGATGTTCTGAGAGTTGGTGGCAGATTACTGTAAGTAGGGCATCAATGCCTGAAGAATCCAAGCATCCAGTCATTCTAGCAAAGAATTCTCACATTACTGATATTCTCCTGAGACACATACATGAAGAAGTAGGACATTGTGGTCGTAATCATATGTTGTCTAAATTACGACAAAAATATTGGATTACAGGTGCAAGTACAGCAATAAGAAGTGTACTATCCAAATGTGTCATATGTTGAAGACTGAATTCACTTCCAGGATGCCAACAGATGGCTGACCTACCATCAGACAGAGTCACTCCGAATGAGCCACCATTTACCTGTGTTGGGGTGGATTATTTTGGACCTTTCGAGGTAAAAAGCAGAAGAAGTGTGGTGAAAAGGTATGGAGTCATTTTTACCTGTTTAGCCATACAGGCTATATATATTGAAGTGGCACCCTCCTTGGACACAAATTCATTTATAAACGCACTTCGATGTTTCATTGCAAGACGTGGTCAAATCAAAGAACTCCGATCTGATAATGGAAGGAACTTTGTTGGAGCAGAGCGGGAATTAAAAGCTGCCATACAGGGATGGAATCAGTGTCAAATTAATGATGTCCTCCTTCAGAAAGGTATTAAATGGTCATTTAACACCCCGACTGGATCACATTATGGAGGGACCTGGGAAAGGTTAATTCGATCTGTACGGAAAGTTTTGAATTCCATTTTAAAGTTGCAGAATTTGGACGAAGAGAGTTTGCAAACGTTCTTTGCGAAGTTGAATCTATTATCAATGGTCGTATAATCACCAAAGCATCCACTGATCCAAATGACCTGGAAGCATTAACACCAAACCACCTGTTGATTTTGAGAACTTTACCATCGTTACCACCAGGTGAATTCAAAAAGGAAGATGCTCGTAAAATGTTGGAGACAGGTCCAGTACATGTCAGACTTGTTCGGGAAGAGATGGGTTCTGGAATACTTACTGCAGCTTCAAAAACGTCAGAAATGGTCAAGAGTACAACGCAACTTTAAACCAGGAGACATAGTGCTCTTTGTGGACAATACAGCAGCTCGAAACTCCTGGCTTATTGGACGCATAATTCAAACATTTCCAGATAGAAGAGGATTTGTGCGTCATGTGCAAGCCCATTATGTAACATACCAACTGGTCAAGCTTAACCCCAATTCACTATTAACAAAGTTAAAACTGAGGAACTGTACAGATTTGTGTCACGTCCCCTAAATAAGATATTTAACTACTGCAGCTGCTACGAAAAAAAAACACCAACACAGTAATTGATGATTTTATATATTGTTAGGAAAAAAAATCACTGAATGAAAATCACTTTATCATACTGAAAGTTCTTAAATTAACATTAAACACATTAATTATTTTATATATTGTTTGAAAAACAAATGGTAGAAAATGGTATGAAAAAATGGTAGAAAATGTTATGAAAATCACTTCATCATGCTGAAAGTTCTTAAATTAACATTAAACACATTAATTGATGATTTTATATATTGTTTGAAAAAAATGTTAGCATCCACATGAAAATCACTTCATCATACTGAAGCACTCAGAAGTTAGTCTTAGTTTTTCATTACAGCTGGCTTCTTGAAATGTTGCAGTGTCTATGGCAGGTGATAAGAACTCCTAAAGGACACAACTGCATCCATTTTCACCGATGCGATAAGACACTTCGTGCGGGTCCACCCACACTGTCAGCTCACATAGAAGCAAGACAAAAAGTTCCTCCTTTGTAATGCCAACAGCCCGGGCAGCTTTGTTTATCAAAGGGTCCATTTTGTTGTTTATCCGCAAGCACCTGTAGCCTGACCCTCTGCAAGGGTCTTGGGGAAACCAGTGTTTCTCATAGTACTCTGAAAGAAAAGATGCAAAGCATGGTAAGAAAGGATCATCAATACTATTTTGTATTTTCTGTCACGATGCCCTCACCACCCACAAGCAGACTGCAAGCAGTCCTCACTCTACTACCGCCCAGGTCCGGGATCAGGGACTAGACTAAGTGAATTATGGCTATAGTAATCATCAATTTTCTTTAAAAACTTATATTTGTATATGTTATACATCAAGCATCGCGTTAATTCAGGCAGGCCACGTCGTCAAGTATGCATCAGCTGTTAATCATCTGTTCATAACGCGCACCAATCCGGTTACTACATCCATATTATCCGACACTTTAAATTCCCATTCATTGAGCTGCTTTCTAGCGCATCGCTGCTGCTGCGATTTAAACTCCCTCTTCCAACCCCGACTCCACCTAGCCGGAACCCGTTGTCCGTTGTACCAGTTTACGTTATAAATCTTCACGTATTTTTTTCTCTCTCCCTCTCTCTCTCTATTTATTTATTTATTTATTTATTTTCTCAAAACATGTAAGCGAGCGTATCTAATACTATGCATGATTAATGGTTCTACGGGGGTCTATTCTATTTTCTAGTTCTGCTCTCCCGGACGCACGGACGGGCGCGTGGATTTTTGCCCAGAACAGAACCATACCGCCAACACTAACTGTAATGCATATCATCTAATAAATTCTCATTTGACAAAGTGGTCCTGACTGAAATAGTTGTACTTGTATATGGAGGCCGACAACAGATTAGAAATTCCCGCTTTGTTCTGCTTTGGTTTAAAATGGTTTCCCTTTCAGATAAGGCACAATGTAGACCTTTAGGAAGCCAAGTAGCCATAAGTAATTTTATAAGTATAACTTAATGCATTTATCTCATCAATAAAAGTCTGATCAAACTATCTGTAGAAATGTGAATCTCTAGAGGAAAAAACAGGCTGTAATGAGTATTGAAACTCCTCGTACCAAGTAGCGTCTTCTGCAGGGAAAAGCTAAAGTGATAAAGACGATCTTCAGTAAGAAGGCCAGTCATCCTGACCAGAGAGACTTAGAGAGAGTAGCCGTAGAGACTTCTGTCTTCATGTTTTCGGCTGCTTTAATATTGATGACTCCTGTAAAAAGAGCGATGGATTAGAAACACGATGGATTCGAGCTACAGTCAGGAAATCCGTCTGTTACTGTTCAGGATGAAAGACTTACCTGAAGAAATGTCTTCTTAGGCGACTTGTATTCAGATAGCAGTGAGTATACACTAATTTCCAGCTCTGCGATTTTATCAAGTGCGCGCAATGTTTCTGCTTTTTGTAAATAAACATTCTGGTTGTCACAGTGCAAAGAGTTCAAACGTCAACAAACTAGATTCGTCTTTAGTCTTGAAGACTCTCATGACGTAGCCAGTGTTTACATTTAAAGCAACATTTAAAACTAATGAAGTATAAACCGAGTAAAACTACAAAGCCACGTACATGAACAAAAATCACACGTTTTTCTAAGTATTGTACATTTTTCTCTCTATTTCCGTCTCCCAGCCTGACGTGTGTTTAAGTCTGAGGTAAAAGTGGTTCAGCTCTCACTCTGTGTGTAGCATAAATCCCTTCAGACTGCTATAGAGTGAATGATCACATCCCCTGTTCTTTGTTAGACGGGAAGAAAAGTCATAATACATGTTAAACGCTATACAATTAGATTTTCGCGAGAAAAAGACAAAAGATTTCCCCATTTCTGATCTAAACTCCTATAGATATGCGTATATTCACAAATCTAGTGCATTAGGGAAGCATGTTGTCTGCTATTATGTATTAAGTATAAAATGCACTTCAACAAAGTGTAGAATTGACGTTTCTAGCGAGACAAAAAAATGATTTATTGCAGTGATTCCCAACCCCAGGTCCCCGGACTGGTGCCGGTCCGTGGAACCGTTAGTAGCAGAATTCCCAGAAATTTTTTTTATAATA